>NC_056744.1:1534493073-1534540573 GCF_019279795.1 Protopterus annectens
AATCCTGGAAACCTTTCTGTTTTTGACACTCCATTCTCCTCAGTGGAATTAGATTGTATCAGAGATTTGGGTAATGAAAGTAATCCAAAGGGGATGTAATACTTCAGTGGGAATCCCCCATCTTTTCCATTAGTTTCCCCCTTGCCCAGGGAACCAGATTCCTGTATTTCTTCCCATTATACATAGAATGATGTTTCACAAAGTCATAGAACCAGTGTTTTTTAATCTCCCAAGTAAAAGCTATTATTTAATAATTGCTCTAGTTTTCAAACCAGAAGGAACCTTGGGACCAGTGTTAGATCTTTCTGGTCTAAACCCTTCTGTTTACACTTTGAAGTGCAAGATGTTATCACTTCACTATCTTGTACCATTATTCCCTCTACTACCTTTCGTGGTTAAGTTGGATCTAACAGATGCCTATCATCACATTACTGTTGCCAAGCATTTCATAATAATAGTAGTAAAACCTTATATGATGTTACTGTAGCCCATGATAGTGGCATTGTGTATATTGTGGCCAATTTTTCTTCACTTTGTTCATAACATATGAAGTGGTTCACTGCTTAAGTCTGGTGAAGTGGGAGTCCAGCTGCTTGAGTGTCAGAAACATGCAGACATGGGCTCAAATGGCTGTAAACCCATCTGATCATCTGCTCTTGCTCAAAACTGAATGTAAGTTCAGCAACACAGCTACTGCACCATCTGCTCTCTCCTAGGAAATTGATACAAGCAAGTGCTTGCCATGGACCACATATGTAGAGAGAGAGAGAAAAATGGGAGGGTGCTTCTACTTTTAGGTAGGAGGACAGGAAGTAGAGTAGGGACAACAATGTTATGGAGTGAGACAGGGATTTTAGGTTTAGGGAACATGGTAATATTGAGGTTAGGGAGGGGACAGGGATTTTGTTTTGTGGAATAATGGGGGCTTTAGGGTTGGGGGTGGAGATTTTAGGTTTAGTGAGAAATCATGGACCAGAGCGGGTAGGGGATTTTAGGTTTCAGGAGAGGAAAGGTAATTTTAGGTTTAGGGAGTAATACGAACATTGGGGTTAGGGAGGGAGATGGGAGTTTTAGGTTTACTGAGCCATAGTCAGCAGGAGGTGTAAGGGAATGTAGATTTAGAGAATTGTCTGGAATGGGAGGGGGAGTGGAATGCATGTATAAGGAGCAGTTAAGGCTTTAGGGCTGGGGAGAGGAATTTTAGGGTTAGGGATCTTCACTTATGACATGTTTTATGATGATAATTGTTATTTTGAGTGCATGTGTGTGTTTGTTCATTTTATTTGTTTTGTTGAGTGTACTCATTTTTTTATTTATAAACACATTTTGCAAAAGACTGTATAAATATGATCTTTTGGTCTGTAAGAAGTCTGTGCCTGCAAAAAGGGAAAAGTGACCTACTCCTCTAATGTGGGAAATAGCTGCATATGTGTTAGAACACTATATGTTGTGTATGTGTTATATCTTTCAACTTTTACTTCCATAGTTATGGACAAAAAGTAATTAGGGAAAAGCCTCCATATTAGACACTCTCACTGGTGCTATTAACTCAAAATAATTTCCAAATTTAGGAGGGAAGGAACAAAAGTTTGAGAACAAATTAGAGTTTCCTCTACGTTTCTGAATGTTCTTCTTTTTCATTTAATGCAGTTGTTTACTACAGCTGTGGCCTATGCTGAGACGATTTGTGATTAAATGACTTAGAACTAATCTGGCAGAAAAAAACTGTATTATGAACTACAGCTGACCTAAGTAATACATTTCTGTTTTGTTTGTTTTTTTGTTTTTTGTATGTTAACCAGGCAGTACATAACATACCTAGACTCAGATTAGTGGTTTTTCTGCTGGTGGACATAGCAAGGTCAGAAGAATGAAACTCTGATTTCACCTACAAAAGACTGGAAAAAAAAAGAATGAGTGCTTTTCTTTGGGGAGAGGCAGACAACCCATTTCCAAAAAAATGGTTTTATTGGTCTTACTTTATTTACAGACATTTAATTAACAAGAAAGTCCAGATGGGTAGAAGCCCGTTTTCAGCAGAGGCCTGGTGAGAAAAGCTCCAAATTATTACAAAACTTTTTAAGAACAATATTTTTTCAGTCTTCAAAAATAAAACAAACTCATTTGCAGTTTAACTAATTATAACAAACTAGTGATAAATAAAAACATTGATTAAGACTTAATATAAGTTATATGACAATCATTTAATAATTAGAGAAATGTTAAACACTTTTTAGAGAAATTAAAGGTAAGTTAGTCTAATACAAACAGGAATTGCAATATGAAGTGAGGGGAAACATGTTTATGGTATATTTGCAGGAAAAGTCAGGGAAGAAAATTGGATAGAAGTAAGGAAGTAAGTGAAGAAGGGAGAGTAAGCAGGCATAAGGAATGAAATTAACTTTGTTCTCAATTCTTATAGTTATCCCAACTGGTTTTAAAGGTTGCAAGATAAGCACTTTGCTTGTTATATAAACTCAGTCTATTTTTTACAAACGTGGAATGTATTGAGTAAAGAACTTGTCCTGGTATCTGGTATTGTTGATGTGATAGTTCAGGTTTACAACTAGCTTTATTCTGAGGAAGGTGTCCTTAGAGTACTGAGTCTTTCATAGCATGGGAACTTGTGTGGACATGACCCTGTCAAGTATTGGTAAGAAACTTCATAGAGGAACAGGTCTTTTACTCTATCAACTGGGGAACTGAGACCTGAGATCTTTTTTGTTGCAGAAAATTAAATTATTTTGATTTGTTTTCAGTACTTTCGGAGATATGTACCAATGGGGAATGGTTCTCCGAGAGGGCCTAATAAAGCATTTGTCTTCTCATTTTATTGTGAACTGATGTTTGGTCAGCTTTGAGTATTAAAACTTGGGCACAACTTATTTCTTCCTTGAAATGAAGTGAAAAAGCAGTATTGAAAATTTTCTGTATGCATAATTTTTGTTCAAGCTGACAATGGATCAAAAGGTTAGGGAAAAAAGCTCTATAATACACCCCAAAGCATCTATAACCCCATGGCTTCTGGGTGTCTAGCAACCTCCCTCTGAATGCCAGCTTACTTTAGATATTACAGGGTAGTCTTGGTCAGTTAGGATGTGTTGAAAGGATGCAGGAAAAGCAAAGTTGAAGAGTAAGACTAAATTTCTTTCCTTTCCTGTGGTTTTCATTGCTGCCATAGTTGGATATAAAAGATTTAGTCCTAGTACACTGACTAATTTTTTAACTTTCAGAAGTGGCATGTGTGACTTCTAGCCACATGGGATCTTTCAGACAACCAGTTAGCAATCCACTGTATTACATAATGATTTATATCCGTATTTACAAGTTTGTTATTAAGACCTGCATAGGCAATGGTGTCAAAAGCTTTAGTAGTGTCCAGATGTGTCGTATGTATGGCAGCCTGTGTGGCTCAGTGGACTCAGGAAATTAGCATGGGTGATGGTGTTGATGGTTCTAATCTGGAAGTTCTATAACCACTATCCAATGCTTTGGTCACTTTTTATAAGAAATTAATGAGTTTAAAGGGCAGGACTTTCTTCTGACAAATCCAAAACTGATGGGGCTCCACGTTTAAGAAATTTTCAACAACCAGATTGAGGAGTCTGAGGTAATGTACTTATAGGTTTACATATGAGGCTAGTGAGACCATCCAGGTGCAACTAACCATAGGCAAAACCGCCCTACAGGTTGTAGCATGCTGCAGACCACCCTCTCAAACTCAGGAATCCCACTCAGCCTTCCTGAAGACACTGGAGAGTATGAATGTCTCTCCAAATACCATCATATTGGGAGACTTCAACTACCCAAACATAGACTGGGAACATTACTCAAGCCCCAACACCCTAACCCAAAGGTTCCTAGAATTCATAAACTCAAATGCGATGGAACAACTAGTCACCATTCCCACAAGAGGAGATAATATACTAGACCTGATCATCACAAACATGGGGACAAAATGCTCCACACCGGAAGTATACCCCTCATTGGTGAGATCAGACCATAAATTAATCTCACTGGAAATCCACATCCCGCCCCCACCCCCTGCACAAAAGACCACAGTGAAGAACTTCTCAAAAGCCGACTTCACACTTCTTAAGACTGAAGTGGTATCCTTCAAAGCCCCTGGGCCAGTGGAAACCACAAACCACACCGCTGAATCCTTTATAAATGCCTTCTATGGGCACCTTCAAGAATTCATGGATCATGCAATCCCTAATAAAACCAAGACCCATTCCCCCAAAGGCAGGCGCCCTGTCTGGTGGACCCCAGCCATTAACAAACTTTACAACAGGAGGAGGAAGCTACTACATGACAGAGCAAAATCCCTAAAAGGGAAGGCATCTCTAATCAGTACTAGCAAAAAACTACGATCACTCATAAAATCATCCAAGGCCAACTTTGAGAGAAAAATCGCAAAAGACACAAAAGACAATCACAAGGCCTTCTTTAGCTATGTTAGAAACCTGGGTGGAAACTCCCAGATATGCTCAGAGTTAGTCCAAAATGACACAAAATACACTGAACCCACAGACATTGCCAACATTCTGGCAGACAGGTTCAGTGCAAATTTCTCCGCCCCCTCCCCCCCAAAAGGAGAAATATCTATCCCAGCAGAGTGTAGCCTTCCTAACATCTCAGATGCCCAGGTGAGAGCCGCCCTCTCCAAAGCTAAAAACACAGCATCAATGGGACCGGACGGTGTCCCGGGCTGCGTGCTACATGAACTCCAAGAGGAACTAAATCTGCACATAAGGCTGCTGTTTAATCTTAGCCTTACTACAGGATACATACCCAAAGAGTGGCGTACAGCAACAGTGGTCCCACTCCACAAAGGCGGTGCTTCTACGGACCCTAGAAATTACCGCCCCATAAGCTTGAAGAGCCTGGTCTGCAAAGCTATGGAAAGGATCATTATGGAACTCGTAAACAAAGACATTGGGGACCTACAGACATTGGATCCTACCCAATTTGGCTTTGTCAAGGGCAGATCCTGCCTTTTGAACTTGGTCGACTTTTTTGAAACAGTCACTAAGGCCATTGATGAGGGTAAGGCAGTTCACACAGCCTACCTTGACCTTGCAAAAGCCTTCGACACAATACCCCACTTGGGCATCATAGACAAACTCACCAGCTTAAATGTAAACCCATATGTCACAAGAGTTGCAAACTGGCTCAAGGACAGAATGCACAAGGTCAGAATTGCTGAAGCCATGTCAGACTCTAAGCCAGTCACAAGCGGTGTCCCACAGGGCTCAGTCCTGGGACCCCTCTTGTTCGGCATTTATTTTTCCGAGGTGCAAGCAAACATAAGAGGATTGTGGCTGACAAAGTTCGCAGATGACTGCAAACTGGGCGCCATAATTGATACTCCAGCGGACACAAGCATCCTTCAGAGAGGCCTCATAGAAACGGATAATTGGTGCCAGAGCCATGGCCTTAAACTGAACGCCAAAAAATGTATAATCATACCCTTTGGGAAAAACAAGGTACCCACAAATTACCACATAGGTGGTAATCCATTAAGTACAGAAGAGGTAATCAGGGACCTAGGGACCCAAGTTGACAGTAACCTCTCATTTGACACTCACATTGCCAAGGTGGTTAGGAAGACCTTCTATATTGCCCACCTTATCATGAAAGGATTCACATCTAGATCAAGAGAGGTCATTGTGCCCCTGTACTCTTCTCTTATCAGGCCCATGATTGAGTGCAATGCCCCATTTGGGATGTATCTTACCCGACACCTGCAGCAGTTGGAAAGACCCCAAAAGTTCCTCACCAAGAGGATAAAGGGTCTCAAACATATGTCATATGCTGCCCGGCTGAAGAAACTCCAACTCTATTCAGTCGCATACCGCCTACTCAGAGGTGATCTATGCCTGACGTACAAGGCCATGTCCAATCCGGAATTAATGGACATGCTCCACCTCAGAAAATCCAAATCCATCAGAGCCATGAGAGCAAGAGATTTGAACCTCAACACAGAAATAAATAGGACATGCTGGAGGGACAGATTCATAACCCAGAGGCTCCCTATACTCTGGAACAGAATCCCAGTCCATGTTAGGCAGAGCCCCTCACTAACTCTCTTCAAGAGAAATCTTGACGAGTGGATGGGAGATCGTAGGTTTACCCCGGGGGTCATCTCTGTGTCACTACTAGACAGAGGCACAGTAAACTAAACCCTAAATGGGCGTAGTATTCTCATCCCAAGGGGTGGCGAAAGCCACACACACTCTGGCTAGGCTTACAAATGCCCTAGGGCAGATAGCTTAGTACGAACCTATGAACCTATGAGACTGTGTTTACCAGGGTCTGTGGTTGGGCTGTCCTTGTGTAACAACATTACAATGACTGTTTTCCAGGCATGTGGACTGCAACCAATGAAGAGGTTTAGATTAATGAGTTTATTGCCATTGTTATAACTGTACTTATGTGGATATTGGAATATTTCTCTTGTTATCTTGCATGAGAGCACATTACTGCAGTCAGCTGCCTCTTGCAAAGCCTGTAGCTCTGTACATATATTTAAGTAAATCTGCTCCTAGAGGCAACCATGTTAACAGCATAATAAACCTTTTCTTGGAAGGACAGCTGCTTACATTGAATAAACTGTGCAAGAAAATGCCTTTAACCTCACTATTAAATAGTACGACTGGCAGAAATTTACTGTGGCTGTATATCCAGTGTGCAGAAATACAATTTGTTCATACACAAGGACTCCACGTTCTACCTAAATCTGCCCATTACATTATCTCTTAAGTAATGTACAGTTCATTGTGAACTGGTTTACCACTTCTTCATACATCCTATTAGACCAGCTTTTTTGGTATATCATGTATTCTTGCATTCTACCACAGCTTTTTGTTTCACAGCATCCTGTGGAAAGGCATCCACACATTTGTAACTCATGGATAAAAAACTCCTCACCATCTCTGAGCCATCCTGCCTTTATCTTATGCGTGTACATTACTGTTCCCTTTAATGTCCGATGCTGTCTTTTTATGCTGCATGCAGTCATTCAGGGGCATAATTGCAGTATCATACTACAATAGTAGGCTAACTAGTCTAAAGGCATAGCCATGCTATCCAACAATATTAGATAGGCCATTGGTCCAATAAGGGTATACATAGTGTCTGGTCACAGTCATGTGGGTGTCCTCATCAGAGCCTAACCATGCTACTCAATAATATTAGATTGGCCATTGTTCCAATAAGGGTATACATAGGATCTGGTCATGGTCATGTGTTTGTCCTTATCAGATGGTAGTGCTATCAGTGCCAGATATAAAGTACTGGAATTTCATGACCATTTTTTTTTTTAATTTCTCCTAGTCTTTTGGGTTTCTAATACCATGACAGGAATGGCACCATTCCTAAGTCAAAGTATGATTAAAGTTCACAAAATTAGTATTGTTCCAATCTTTGATGTTAGCCAAAAGTGCTCTTCGCAGCACCCACAATGTGCCCAGTAATTACTCATTCTGCAATTCATATGGAGTTACATGTATTGGTAACGTATCTAAGTATGATTATAATTTCTTTTTTATAAGACACGTTGCTCCTACTGCTACTGGAACCGTCTGGGTATCCTTCTTCCACATTGCCCTTCTTTCTGCCTGCAAATCCTGGTATTTTATGACTTTGTGTGTCTCTGTACATAGGACACTGTAGTCACTAGGTTTAGCGATTTTAATAATCAGTGCTACTTTTGTCTTCTTTTCATGGACTACTATATCTGGTTTTCTTGCATCTATTTTATGAACTGTTGGTAATGGATGATCCCATGTGATATAAACTTCATAATTTTTTATGATGCTTTGTGAGACATGTTTCCAGTGCTTTTCGGCTACTTCAGTATTTTAATGTTTGCACAATCCCCATAGCAACAGTCTTGTCACATTGTTATGCCTTTCAGTATACAGTCCTTCTGCCATTAGCATATCACAACCAGCAAGAAGAGGTGCAACTGTTTCCAATGCTGTTTTACAGAACCTACATTTATCTGTTTCTCCCAAATGTTCAATTGACTTTGTAAACCAATGTGCATGCACCTCTAACTTGGGAAGCTAATATCAACCTTTCATCTTTTGGTTTAAATTCTCCTCTCCTCAACCTTTCTTGCATTCGATCCTGATCAATGTGAGGTTGTTCCAAGAGTTTTCTATACATGCAGCTACATTTATGCATTTTCCACATTTCTTGCCTTCTCATCTGATCCTTCACCTTATATTCTTTCTTTTGTTTTTTGGCAGATTCATTTGCTGCCTGATTTTTATCTACTTCTGATTTGATTTCCATTCCTGCTTGATTTCAATATGCTTCTGTTAAACTAAGCAGGGAAGTCATCTTAGACCTATTTGCCTTGTGTCTCAAAACTTTCACTATGTTTGGGTCTTGTGAGGTTAGCAGATATGTATGCATTCCTGCTAATGCAGATATACAGTTTACCTTTCTTCCTCCCTCCTCTCTCACATTTTCTCCATCATCTTTTGCATATGTGCTAATGTTTACTAATCTGCTCTGCTAGTCAAAACACTGCTTGTACATATGTAAATAAAATGTGCTTCTCTAAAAAAATGTGTATGCATTGCTATTTCTTCCTTTTATTTATATTTTTTTGTATAATCTGTTTTCTGGTTGAATTTTGATGTTGAAATACATTTTTTGTATAACTTAGTTTCTTTCTGTTTGAATTTTGATGTGAAAATACGAATTTCTGTAGTCTATTCATGTATTGGAACTTTTCTTCTAGGGTCTCCACTAAAAATGAGCCATAAGCCCAGCTGGACAAACCCGGTTAACAAATGTCAATAAATATACATGTAATCAGTTTTGAGGAATCCCATACCTTCTTCAAAACGGGGAACATATAGTCTTGGTAGGCATTGATTTTTATTAAACATTTGATGAGCATAAGGCATCCTTCTTGTTTTCCTGTCCAAACTATTCAACACCTTTCAGGGCTTGTCAGTCACTCCAAACCTGTAAGTTAGGACAGGAAGAACAAATTGGTCTATAGCTTGGACTTTGTTCCTAGATGTCAGTGCTGTTTTTAGTATTAATTTAAATATTCTAAAATAATCATTACTAAATTTTATTCACATTTGTTTCTGTTTTATTGTTGATCCTTCACCAATTCCCAAATAGTTATACACTCCCTCTTGCTCAAGTTATTTTATATCACATTGCTGTCCCAAACTGATGTTTTCTTGGTGCTGCAGCTTTCCTGCTTTAAAGGTTGCTTTTGCACATTTATCAAGACCAAATAACATTCTTATATAATCTGAAAACAATGTAACCACTTGCAGGTGTGCTTTCAGTTTCTCACCTGATGGACTATACAAATTTAAATCATCTACAAAAAGAAGATGAGAAATCTTTACATTTTGTTGTTTTCTGGGTGCCAAATTATAGTTATGGCCTAATCTGTTAAGTAGACACCTTAATGGGTTAAGGGTAAGACAAAAGAGCTGTGGTGACAAAGTCACCCTACAATATCTCCATTTGAATTTTTATCCCTGCAATACTAATTTCTCCGTTCTCATGGCTTAACTGGAAAGTGGTTTGCAACTGCTTCATTGTCACTGTAATGTAATCGATCAGTGTAGGATGTATCCTATATATTTTCAAGAAGTTTTTTATCCATGAATGTGGGATACTGTCAAATGCGTTTTGTAGTCTATCCATGCCATACTTAGGTGCTTCCCTTTTTACAGTTCTCCATTAGGATTTTATTTAACATCATATGGTTCTTTATTCCATATGACTCTGTTTTATTACCTTTTTGTTCTATTGCCATGATTGAGTTTTCTCCTAAATGACTATAAGTTCTGTCAGCATCAGTTCCAGTGTATAGTTGCCTTGTGATCTGTTGGATGGCCATTGAGACCATGTAAGTTATGGTAGCCATTTCACTGTCCTACAGGCACATCACTTTATAGCAGGGATGGTATGCCCACATGTGACCTTGACATAGTTTCCCTGTGTGGCCAACTCATAGCCTATGGCTTTGCCTGTGTATGTTAATAGCCATTATTATCATATGTGACAGATTTGTGTGGCTGTGCCCTGCAATCTTGATCTTTAGGTGCCATTGGCCTTTCTTCACACATGAGCATCTACCTATGGTCTTTGTCAAGACACAAGGGTCCACACATACCCTACACCTGTGTATCAGCCAAGCAGTAGCTTTCCCTGTAACATCTGGTGGGGCTAGTGTCCATAGATGGTAGAGTCCACAAATACATGCCCAGGGATGGCACTATGGATGCAGCCCATAATGTGCACACACACACATATATATATCTATATATATATATATATATATATATATATATATATATATATATATATATATCCCATGTACTGGTTTGCATCTTCATCCATACTCCTGTTGTGCACTTCTCCCCAGTCAAATGTGGATTTCTTTAACACCACTATTGCTTATTGTCTTTCTTTCCACACATCGTTTAGGCCTGTATTGCCTGCCAAAATAGTCATTCTACCCAGCCATGGTTGAATGAGTTTTCAGAGGTGGGCTGGGGACATCAAAGACTTGAGCCCTATGTCATCCCATTATCTCTTTCAACAGATATCACACATTTGGTCACAGACAAACACACACACACACACACACACACACACACACACACACACACACACACACACACACACACTTACGCACATAGTACAGGCTGCCTTAGTGTATCCCTGTCTGCTGACCATCTGTGCTGCTGTTTTACCACAGGTTGCAAACTCAGTTACATTGCTCCTGAAGTCTGCACTGTCCAGTACCTCAATTCTGTTACTAGTGGTAGTGGGGTGCCATCTATAGCAGCAATAAGAAGATCTGGGGGAGAGCCTTCTGGTACACCACTGGTGACAGATCTTTTAAAAGAGATATAGCCACTCACTTGAATTTTCTGGGTTTTATTTGTGAGTCAATTTACTATCCATCAAGTTACTCGGGTTTATAGGTTGTTACTAGGGTAATGACTAATAGGGGCCTTAAAGTCCAGCCGCTTACCCCTAACCATTCAGGTCCCAAGTATCATGGATGTTTATATGGGGGCCATGTTAGTAGGGAGGTGACTAAGGATTTGTGGGGGGCGGGGCGGTGTTAGTTACAATGATACTTTTCTTATTCACCATCTCTGTCCATAAGGGACATGATGGCTAGACTGGGGAATATTTTTACAATTTCCCATCCAATTGTCAAGGTTTCATTTTGAAACGGTCAGTTTTATATGGATGGGGAGCCTATTCTATAGCATGAGGATCCCTTTGGACACATATCTGTGTCTCCAAATTGTTCTGTATATGCCCCAAATGAAGTTCAGATGCCTGGATGTAGTGTTTTGATGCTGTTTATTTTGCACTTATGCAACAGATCCATCAGGGCTTAGTTTGAGAAAGCCCTGTAAGTCAGTCAGAGATCCCCTCTCTGCAGTCTGTAGTCGATTGAATACAACAACAGAGCCTTTAGGCGATCAGTGTAGGACATAGTATTCTTGCTCTGAATTGTTCTGGTGAGAAATATTTGTGGGCGTTCCATCTGTTGCAAGTGCCTGTTTAGATACATGCCAAAGAGGGCACTGTATTCAATGACAGGCATGATAAGGTCCCAGTAGAGTGGAACTATAACTTCCTTGGACCTGGATGGCATACCCTTACCTATAAGTTTGGAGACCTAGAATGATTTTTCTTATCTTAGCTATATGTTGGTGAAAGGCCAGATTGCTGTCTAAATATGTTCTCAGATCCTTTACTACTGGATCGACTATTACTGGTGTTTTATTGATGGAGTAATTAACTTCAGCTGACAGATTCCAAAGTGGCATTATGATGCATTTATTTGCATGAGTTTTAGGCCTTGACTTTGGCACCAGTCATTTTTCTGTGTTAAATCTGTTGCAATATGTTGGTGTTTTGGGGGAGATCTATAATATCAGAGGCCTTGATTATTAGCATTCTTTTTTGAGAAGTAGATGCCAAACAAGAGCATTACCAGTACAGAGACCTGGGATACTCCCCTGGTGACCAGTCTCTTGGTGGATAAAGTCTCACTGATCCTGACTTCTGTCCCATCTGTAAGCCAGCTGCCAATCCGATGAGTCCTGTAGGGATTTATGCCTACCTCAGAGACTATTGTATTGAATGCCTTGGTCAGGTCAAGATACACAGTATGCAATGTTTTACCTTTGTCAGTTACCTTGATGACCCTTTCAAAGAAGTCCATCAGGTTAAGTAGGCACAACCTTCTCTTGACAAAGCCAAATTGGGATGTGTCCAGTGTCTAAAGGTTGTCAATGTCTTTGTTTATCATTTCTATGATAATTCATTCTATGATGGTCTGCCTTTGTGGGTGGACCTCAATTCATTTGCAATAGAGCCTTTTTCTAGGCTATATTTGAAGGGTGGCTCACACAGTCCCAATAGGTTAGGTTTTAGGCTGTTCAAGAGGCAACTGAAGATGTTGGGACCCACATAGGTGGTGTTCTTGGCTTTAGTGCATGCTGCCAGCACCTGGCCTCTGCTAACAGCTGGGGGAAGTACATTGGAGTGGATTTCACCTAGTGGAACCGGGGGTGGGGGGATTGGGGGGTGAAGTTTGAGGTGAATTTATTAGGTAGTAGATTTGGTATGTCACTCTGATTGGTGAAGATGGTATCATTCACCACCATTTCAGTGCACTAGTGTGTGCTACCTTTAAGGTTTTGGGCATAGCTGAATAAGGCATTGTAATTGCTCTTAGCCTGTGAGCTCTGTTATGACAGCCTGGGGAAATGGGACATTTCCATTCCAAGCAACAGACCCCCCCTGTATAAGTTGTGTATGCAATCCATGACTACATCACTCTAAACTGATGCTTGTTGGGTGCTTTTTCATCTCTTCATGCTGCCTTGTTGCAACAGCTAGCCTCCTCTGTGTGTCTGCACTGTAGCTGAACAAACTTCTTACATATGCAGTCAGCCAGCCTGTGTTTGTTATTCACTCTCCCCTTTCCCTTTTCATCTGACTTCTTCACTGCCAAAACCACTGCTCACACATGAACCTCTGACTTACATTCACAGAGCCAGCATAAAGTAGCCAAGTGTACTGTGAAGAATAGACACTGCTTGCAAACTGACATACGCATATATTATTAGATTAGCATGGCAATTATCAATAACATTTTAGGCTTTCAAAGTGATATGAGCAGGTTAACAGGCAAGGAATGAAACCTGGATATGCCACTGACTGACATTTACCTTTTTTTAGTAAACTACACTGTGTGTGTGTGTGTGTGTGTGTGTGTGTGTGTGTGTGTGTGTGTGTGTGAGTCTTTCGGCTTTTAGGGGTCGCCACAGCGGAACTCCGGTCCACTAATGATTGGCAGTTGATCTTTACATACCGGCTTGCCAGGCCTGATGCACAACCTTCAACGAAGGTACACCCATTCACGCATGGCTCCACGCAGAAGATGCTCTAGCCGAGAATCGAACTGGACACCGTCTTACTGTGAGGCGACAATGCTACCGCAGCACCACCACCGCGGGTTTTTAGTAAACTACACTGTGGGAATTAATTTATTTCAACACTGAGGGTCACTCTATAATGTAAACTAACTATGTCAACAACTGCATTTGTATTAATATTTTGTTTTCAAGTATCTCACTTACTAAAGCTGAATAGTTATACTCTTGTTGTCATATATTAGGCCATCTGCTAATCAAAGACAGGAATAATTCATTGGTCTGTATGAAAGACACTTAACAGTTTGCAAATTATCAGTTGAATCTGCTACTCTCTGCAGCTTCAACTGATTAAGGGCAGCTGTAAAATTATTTTGCAACTTCTCATTTAATTCCATTTACAATTCCTATAATTTATGTCATTATCCACATTTTGACTAAAATTTAATAAATAGTCTGACATTAACTAAAATTTAAAAGAATTATAGCAAAAGTTTCACAAAGTCTAATTGTATGATGGAAAGAAAAATACTATCCAGCCCAAGTGGTACTGCGTAGGGAAATCCACAGTAAGGCAGTTTTCAGGAGATTTACTATAATCATAGTTTCACCACTCTTGGCTGTGTGTTACAATTTATCAGTTTCTTGTAGCTTCAGTTAAAACAAAACTGCTCAGTAAGAAAGGGAATCACACAGCAGGTATGTAAAGAGGTGAAAATGTCCTCATTGAGCCAGTGGCTAGAGGGTTGCTCCATATGTCTGAGAGATTTGCATATCAATAGTTGCCTTGAAGGCATTTTAATTTCAATATAAAAGCTAACAGTGCAGCAGTTATAAGTGGAGTGCAGCCTGCAAGCAGGATATTTTTCATTGCTGGTTTATGGTTCAGATCAGAGTCACACTGCAAAGATGGAGGTAAGTTTAGTTATTTTTTATCACTTATTTTTTAATAATACTTACTTTGTATACTTTTTGTGTTTAGTGACAGTGAGCGTGCTATTTAGACTTTGTGGGTTTTGAGAAAGGGTCCTCAGAGTTCACGTCTCAGTGAAGCATGTATTACTGATAATGATCATGTTTTGCTGTGTTGCACCAGTACTGCATTTTTCTGGGGGGGGGGTGCTTTTGAAAAATAAATCATCTATGCAGAAAATGATGTCTTCATGACACTTTAGTAGAAATGTTCGTATCAAATACATCATAGGAAGTTACTAGGCTATTGGCCCTGAGGCCCTTACAAGCCTAGCCAAGAATTTAGCCCATGTTCCAACAAGTCAGCACCCTATGCTACTGTTAAGCAGGGACATAGGTGGAATCCTAGGGGTGTATATTCTGTTCCCAATCCAGTGTGCGTTTAAAAAGATTTAATGAAGTACTTTGCTTTACATGGAGAGGGAGTCTATTCCACAAAAGGGGGAGTCTCTGGGACACAAATCTGTCCCACCAACAAGTCCTATTGATGTCACAGACCAGGTTGAGGTCTCACGTGTGGGTTACTCAAGTGGAGCTTGACTTGTGGATATGCAGCAGTCGTATCGGGGGGGGGGGGTCTGAGATTGTTTTGTATACCAGACAGAGGCCACCTTTGAGGAGTCTGTAGGTGCCTGAGTAGAGGGACAGTGCTTTTAGCCTATCTGTGTAGGGTAGATGTTTGAGGCCCTGGATTCTCTGGATGAGGAATCTCTGTGGTGTCTCCAGCTGCTGCATGTGCTTTGTGAGGTACATGCCGAAAGGGGCATTGTATTCAATAATCGGTCTTATAAGGCAAAAATATAGGGATGTTATGACCACCTTGTCCCTGCATGAGATACCCTTACTAATGAGGCAGGCCATGTAGAAAGCTTTCAGTACAACGGAGGCAATATGGTGGCCAGTTTGCTATCAGCCTGGGTTCCCAAGTCCCTCATGACTGTGTGCTTGGTGCCTTATCAGTGTGATAATTTGTGGGGATGTCATTCTCCCCAAAAGGGGGATACATGCTGGATATTATAAGTAAGAGTATTTTTTTTTCTTTTGCTAGTTTGCTACTCTGTAATGAATTACTGTTTTCTGCTCATGTATTGTGTAGATGTTGAGCAAGAAATAAGTAGAACTTCTGTTTTGTGTCATTATTTACTGGTATAGAGTACTTACACTTTGTAATGCTTTGTATTCTTAGTATAATTTATAATAGTATTAATCTTTTCATCAATTCACCAGTTTTGAAACTTTTCATATGGATTGAGTTGGTAGCTGTTAGTCATCGTGGGTACATTTCCAGCTCTGTTTATTTTTACTTCAGTTCTCTGTTTGTAAACTGAGTATATGACAGTGTGCTAGTTCTCTCTCACACATGGAGTTTGTTTTACACTTCAAAAGTCTTTGTTGGTGGTGACTTCAATTTTTGTTTATTTTTGCTACTGTTACTATTTCAAAGTTGAGCATAAGTAAGTTTCATGGGCAAGTGCCAGGCAGTCAGTCCACAGAGCATTACGATCAAAGCCAATAAACAATATTCAGAATGTTTCCTAATAGCCTCAAGGGCAACAACACAAGATCAACCACAAGGGCAACAACACAAGATCAACCAGGGGAGAAGTTGATGCTGCCCATCCAGCTGTCTCTGTTTATATTGAATGTGGCAAGGATGCTACTTGTGCTTTACAGGCAGTGCAAATGTGTTCTTGAGGTGCACCTCCACATTTTAGAATCCCTTTTTATACAGCCTAGATGAGCATTTGCTTATTAACTAGCTATAATAAATTTACATATTAGTGATATTCAAGATTGGGCTCACTATACCTGAGCTGTGCTATCAGTGGGGCTGGCACAATGGACCAGCAGCAGTTTGATGCTGCACTGACCGTTCTGGCTATGATAGTCAGGCATTTAATCCTTTATGGAAATTTTACAACACACTCAAATCTTAATTTAGCTATGGTTTATCACTATCACATGGTAGGCAAGTAGGTTATTGTATAGTGCAATAACCCCAAAGAAGTTTTGCATAGGTTTGGGGATTCCACTGTTGATTGACAGTGATGCTGGCATGGTGTCATCAACAGATAAGCTGTCAATGAATGCCATGGTATCTGTTCACTCGTATACTAAATTATACAATACATTTTACGTATGCTGTTAAAAAGTCTGATCTTCAGGAGTTACAGGATGAATGAAATTATTACTGACCTTTCAGCTGCCTGATTTTCAGGGACATTCCTGAATTTGACTCAAATCTTTGCTGTCTCCATCTTAAACCTTCAGAAAACTGGTGACATTTTGAGAAAAGGTTGTGAATTACACTTAATAACAATGATAATAATCATATTTATCATTCAAAAATGTATATTAATTCACATTCTCCTATTCCATCAATGTCTAAGGTTAATAACACTAATATTTTAAAAGCATCCTGATTGTTGCTGATTTTATCAAGATTGGCCCCTGATTGGTTAAGAGCTATGGTTGAGAGGTATTAAATAAACCCATGAACTTTTAGAATAATATTTTCCAGCTGTTGTGGTGAGGGGATGCATCCACAGAAGTGTGGATGTTACATTTTATTTTTTAGCAGGTGGCACTTTGGCCCTGTTTTCAAAAGTGTTTATATTACTGTTAGTTTATTAATAATATTTGTGACAGGCATTCAGGGAGTGACTCAGTGCCATTAATGGCACTCCTGTAGACATGGTTGCTGCAATGTGGGTGAGATTGGATAATGCACACTTACAAGCTTAGATGTGCAACTCAACCCAATTTTTGTCCCAGAGTTCATTGGGCACCTATATGGTGGGGCACCTATATGGTGGGGTATGTTAGTAAAGAGGTAGCAAAGGGTCATGTGGGGATATATTAGTTGGGGATTAATTTACTTACTGGCAACCTCTGATTGCTGTCATATGTTCCCATATCCCTTACTGGGTCAACTATTAGGAGTGTTTTATTGATGGAGTAATTAACTTGGCCTGACAGATTCCAAAAGGGCATTTTAATGCAGTTTTGGGCATGAGTTTTAGGCCATGACTTTGGCACCACTCATTTGCCTGTGTTAAACCCACCTGCAAGATGTTGGTGTCTTTGGGAAATCTGTAATAGCTCCCAATTTACAGTCTTCTTCAAACGTGGTGAGACACAGATCTTCAATGTTGGCTTTGACTTCTGAGAAGTAAATGCCACACAGGAGCAGGCACACTGCAGACCCCTGGAGTACTCCACTGGTTACCAGTCTCTTGGTGGAGGTGGTCTCACTGATCCTGAATTCTTGGGTCCTCCTGTCATTGAGCTAGCCTGCAATCCAATGAGGTTTCTAGGGTTTTATACATAGTGCAGGGAGCTTATCAACAATGCCCTAGTAGTGGAGTGTTGTATTGTTTTATTGATGGAGTAATTAACTTGGTCTGATAGTTTCCTCAAAGGGCACTATGACACATTTTTTCCCCATTGGGGTTTAATCCATTGCTGTGGCACTAATAAATTGTTTGAGTTAGCCTGTTGTAACATGTTACTGTCCTGGGGGGATCTATGATAGCTCCCAATCTACAGTCATCTGCAAACTTGGTAAGCCAAAGACCCTTGACTTCTGATAAGTAGATGCCAAACAGGAGTGGGCCCTACACTGTACTGGTGACTGGTCTCCAGGTGGATATGGTCTCACCAAGCCTGACTTACTGAGTCCTTTTTATGAGTCAGCCTGAAATCCAGTAGGTTATGAAAGGATTTATGCCTAGTTTTTGAGAGTTTGTCAACAATACCTAAGTGGCATATTGTATAGCATGCCTTGGCCACGTCAAGGTAAGTGTTATGCACCATTTTGCCCTTACCCATAACCTTGGTGATCTGTCAAAGAAGTGTATTAGGCTGAGTAGGCAAGACTTTTTAGCAAAAGGGAACTGGGCTGAGGCCAGTGTCTGTAGGTTGTCAACTTCAATGGTAATTAATTCCATGGCTTTGCATATCACAATTGTCAGACTGATGGGACTGGACATCCTGGGATCAGTTGATAGTCCACCCTTGTAAAGACGGATGACCATTGCAGATATTCATTTACCTGGCACATAACCTGTTTTGAGGCTGTAGCTAAAGAGTGCCTCAGGTGGTTCTCTTCGGTCTTGTTTTATGCTATTTAAGATGTAACCAGAGATTAAATTTGTACCAGGACTTGCTCTCTGCTGTAGTTGGGGGATATGCCAGAGGGGATTTCACATGAGGTAGTGGCAGGGTGAGAGGTGATGTCATAGCTAAATTTAATCAGCCAGTAGCTTTCTTATGTTACCCTGGTCCGTGAAGGTTGTGACATTTGCCACCAGTTCTGCACACTGCAAAGGGGTACCATGAAAGTTCCTGGCATAGCTGAAGAAGGCATTATGATTGTTTTTATCCTGAGAGGCTATCCTGACCATGTAAGTCATCTTGTTGTACTTTATTTAGACCTCTTTAATTTCTTGTTTAATTGAATCGGAGAGCTCTTGTCTCTGTTATAGCTTCCTTTCTATTCTGAACATCACTTTTTTGTTATATACCCTGTTATGGTAAGGATTCCATTAGTAGGGTTTGTTTCTGGTGTTAGATCTGGGTTTATTGCTGGTAGGTACAGCAGCCTCAGTATAGCCATTTACATGTTTGTACAGGGTTACTGGAAATAATTCTGCATAGGTAACTGTTTTCAGGGTTTGGTGAAGTTGGGAATTTTGATAAACTTGTCACTTAATATGATTTATTTATTTATTTTACATTTGTTGACCGGGCTAGTCTAACTGGATATATTCCATTTTCAGTAGAGGCCCGGGTAGAAAAGCTCCAAACATAACATAAAATATCATATACAGATGTATAACAAATACAGTAGGAGGAAATTAAAATACAAAAAAGGAGTCTAGAAGAAGTACAATACTAAGAAGGATGAGTATATAGGATTATATAAGTCATCTTACAACATGATATATGAGGTACTTTACAGTTCATTGATAGATTAAATAAATACTGGAAGTTATATTAATATTACTAGTAACAGTTTCTGCAAACCGAGGGTTATGCAGAGTACGATTTTGTATCCAGATGTAGTCTGCTTTAGACTAGTTCCTAATTGTTAAAGATTTAGTTGGGCTTTCCAGGTTGATTTTTATTTCCATGGAGACAGATTTCTGTTCTGACCTCAGCAATGAATATGTGACATGGGGGTGGGGGGGTTGCAATGCTCTCCTGTGTTGGTGAATAATATGTCCGATATGTTTGATAGTGCATGCTTCATCCAGACAGTCTTGTCCAGGGTGTTTGTATTGATATAAAGTCCAGGAAACACTGTGCATGTGAGTTAGAGCAGTGTTATGTTTCCCAGTCTGTAGAGCGGTATTTAAAGTCGTCAATGAATAGAGTATTTGGCTGGCTGGTGGCTATGTCTAGTAAGTCTAGGTAAGAGTAGTGAGCTTTGTGAGTCATAGAGGGCATTCTGTAGCTGCCTAGGACATGTTAAGAAATCTTGTCTATGGGCATTAATGAACTCCAGGACATCATCCTGTTTAATGAACCTGGAGTTGTATTTGTTGCTAATGTAGAACGAGACACCAACACCTTTAGCCCCAGTCTCTGCTGCTGCTAGTCTAAATGTGTGGAAGGCACTGTAGCCTTCCACTGCCAGAGTACTTTTTGCAGCTGTAAAAGAAGTCTCATTGACAACACACAGATGTCTGCATTCTGCAGAGTGAAGAAAGCTTGTAGTGCTTGAAGTTTCTTGTATAGGTTCCTAGCATTCGGCAGTAACACCTTAAGGTTGCTCTGATTGGTTTTAGGTACTTTTATTGTTTTGACATTGCCTTAAAAATGTTCTAAGGGGTGGATAAAGTTTTAGCCAATATCTGAAAGCCCAGAGCAGACAGGTGCAGACTAATCTTGGCAAAGCAACATGGTCAATGTCCTCCCATGTTGATAGATACTGGATTCTCACTGGCGTGACACCAGAAACTAAGCCAGTTGTTAAAATCAACTAGGGAAGCTAATTCTAAGTAGCATAGTGAATTTCAGTTCAACTCCAGTTGATAAACGTAGTACAGGTTTTTGCTGGTGTACCTTGCTCCTATGCATTCCTGCTCTTTCATCACTTATCCCAAGCCCTTGGCCTGGTCTTATGTTGAAAGACATTTTCCCTTTCATGTTTTGTAAACTTTGTGTGTATTCATTGATCCATCTAGTCTGTTTTATATAATCTATTTTATCTAATCTATCTATCCACTAGGTAGATAGGGTGCTCCAAGAATTCTACCACCCTGTTTCAGAGACAGCACAGTAATTTACCCAAAATTATATATCTTAGCTTTTGGGATGGTTTCTGATGATGATCACAAATTTCGAGGAAGAGTTGCCATATTCACTGGATCAGAGTAATAGTCCCATTATGAATAAATTCAGAACAAGGTTTAGTATTGCTTCATAATTTCCTGATGTAAGTAAAAAAGAATTGTACATTTTTGTTAGTTTCTGATGCCAATCTTAAGTTCATTGGAGGCCTTTGTTTTGATATTTTCAGTACCTAGGATATCCTTTTGATGTTTGCTTGACTTGTGGGTCCTTAGTTTTGCTGTAAATTCTCATGAGCCTTTTCCTTGTATTATAGAGTTTATTTATGTATGTGGGCCACCAGGTGCTGGTTTGCTCATACCCTTCTCATTTTGTTTAGTTTGGTAGGGATAGTTTTGGTAGGGATTGACAGATTTATAGTTTTCTGGGTGGGAGTTGAACTTCTTTTGGGTAGCTAAGAGTTATATTTAAACTTTGAGACTTCATCATAGAATAGTAGGAAGTGTGTACATTTGAAGTATTTGAATAGTGTGATACTTGCTTCTGCTGGTCTTGGGATTTTAAATTAGAAAGTTACCAACTACCTTTAGCTAAAGGGACAATCTATTTCATCTCAAGTAGTACATAGGCTTCTTTGAAGCATGGTAATACTGTTATTGTAGTTAGTTTTCCTGCTTGATACGTTACTTTGCCGTTGTTTATGATTAAATACGCACCCACTGGATGACCCTATAGAAATAAAATCATTCATTCACACTGATTTTGCCCATGTATATACTGTAGATTTATGCATAATGGACGTTTGCTATGCACTTGCTATATGTACTAGGCTGACAGGTATATTCGAGGCAAGCAGTCCAAAATGTCCTTGAGAAACCTATCCATGTAAGCCCAGTAAACACTGGATGAGTTAAGTTCCACAGTTTGCAGTGCTACCCTATGTACCCCAGGGGTGACTGTATAATTGCCCCTCCAATTATCCAGAACATTTCTGAATGGTGCCAGTGATTCACATTGCTTAGCACACAATAGAAATGTATTCCATAATAGGTGATTTCTTGGGCTGGACTATATTTAGCAAGCATGTTCTTTTCATGTAACAGTGAAGGTTTAAGATCTTTTGTACAGATACTTATTGCGTTATTTGATTTGTGCACCTGTAAAATATCATGCAGGGAGCGGTATCATGCAGGGAGCGGTCTTTCATGGCTAGAAGAAAAGATCTAGAACCCACTGAAGGAGCCTGTATGAAAGAGAATGTGCTTAATCTATTATTTTTTAGCTTATTGACTGTAAACCAGTATTTTCTTGGATTAGAAATGGAGGAGCCTGCATGAAAGAGAATATAGTGAGAGTGTGTTTAATCTGTTTTAGCTTACTGATTTTAAACCATTAATTTCTTGGCCAAAAATTCAGGTCGTATGAACTTCGAGTTATTAGATGAAGGTGGTACCATTCACCAGCAGTTCAGCACACTGCTGCTTATCTTTAAGGTTCTGGACATAGCTGAAGAAGTGTGATTGTCATTAGCTTGCAAGGCTATCCTGACCTCGTACTTGGCCATGTTGGACTTAACTAGACTTCTTAGTTTCTTGTTTAATTGTTTTTAAGGGAGTTGCTCTTCCTCATTTTAACCATGAAATTTCTTCTTTTCTTTTGTTTTATTACCTATTCTATTTTAGTGAGGATTCTACCAGTTGGTTTGTTTTTGTTTTGGATTTATTTCTGGTAGGTACAGCAGGCTCTGTACAGCCATTCACATGTTTGTATAGGGATTGTATAAATAATTATGCATAGATAGCTGTATCTTGGGATTAGGGGACCCTAGGGATTGTATAAATAATTATGTATAGGTAGCTGTATCTTGTGATTAGGGGACCCTTGGATTTTGACAAACTGTCACTTAATAGGATGTATTTTTCCTTTGAATAGTTTCTGTTTTTCATTTAGTTGGGGTTTCTTGGTTGATTTTTACTTTAAATGAGTCAGCTTTGTGATCTGGCCCCAGTGGTGAGGATGTGACATGAGGAGAAAGGAGTGTTGCAACATTCATCTGTGCTGGTGAGCACCAGATCCAGAATGTTTGATCTTTTGTTGGAGAATACGCCATCTGTTCCAGTCCAGGAAGCATTGTGCCTGTGAGTTTTAACAGTATACGTTTTCAAGTCTATAGAGGGGTGGTTAACATCACCCATGAATAGGGTATTTGGTTGTATGGTGATGTGAGTTATGAGACTCTGGGGGCATAGATGGTGACGTGTATCTAGCCATGATGTGGTGAGGGACATGTATCTAGCCATGATGTGGTGAGGGATCTTATCTATGGTGACTTGCATGTGGATGAGCTCCATGGTCTCACTCTGATTAACCATTTTTATCAAACAGACAGACACAACAGACTGTTGTGCACATGGAACGTTTTAATAGACAAAGATAAGCAGCAAAAAGACTGGTCTCGTTCTCTATTGAAGGGAGGAGATGAAAGATTATCAAATCAGGGTTCTACTACCTACCTGATAGTAACCAAACTACAGTATGTTTCACATTAGCTATTGAGAAGGAGACAAAAAAACATAAAAGCAAAGGTCTGAAATTACAGGAGAGTAGATTATAACGGAATACAGAATTATTTTACAAAAAGCTGAGAAAATGATATGAGATCAGTTGTGATGAAAAGTTATGGGAAATCTTACAAAGTAGAAACTGGGGAGGTATGGAGAAAAGCATAATAAAAGGGTTGCCAAGGCAAAAATTAAAAAAGTTTGGCTTATTATGGAAGCAACAACCATATGGGGAAAGGAAATGAAATGCAGACTGTGACGCCCGTGCACTGGCCCAGCTATCAAGAAGCCTCAGTCCTTACCACTAACACTAGTGAGGGGCATCCATATAGGGAAAAGGATAACAGAGACATGCAGTAAAGTACAATTTCCCTTAACAGCACACAGATCACAGTCAGGCCGGGGCTGGTCGCTCCCTTTCTCTCCAGGTCCCCGATAAGACTCCTCAGTGGCACAACTATAGGGTCCAGATCTCAGCCTAGTGGACAAGCTAAAACCTCTGTCCAACCAGTGCTTTATGTCCCTGCCCAAGTAGCTGACACGCACACACTTTGAGATAAGAGTTTATACAACCACGCAGACACTCCTGGGAAAGGCTGGCACAGGTTCTCCAGCTGTGCCTCTTTTCTGCCCAGTCTAAAAGGTAGTACCAGCTATCACCACCCACTAATATTTATCAGTTACTCAAAGGCCCTTAACAGGGTATCCAATTATTACTGTGCAATATTATTATCCAAATGGTAAGTGTGATCTAACAGTCAAGGCTTATTAGAGTGACTTGGTACAGTATCACTATATACATGCTATGTACTCTTAGAGCTTAAATTATCTCTAAACAAAACAGCCACAGTTGAAAGGTTTAAAAATATTTAATAATAAAAACACAAGACTACACAGTGTCAGTCAAGAGTTCAGAGATCACAGAGAAAAACTTAAAATAATACCGTAGCACAGTTCTGACATCACAGAAAAACACTTGGTCTAATTCCTAGGTATTTCTAAGAGAAAACACAGTTCTAAATAAACTTACATAAAGAGCAAGACGGGATGATGTTAGATGTCTTCAAGACAAATTCTCTGAGCTCTCTGATTCTTTCTCTTTAAATTGATAACACAGAGCTGCTTTACATGACATTATTCTTCACACTTCTCTGTGTTCCCAGGCTAACCAAAACTACACTTACATTCCTTACACCTGGTCAAACTAGAGCAATAAAGGACATTTATACATGCAAATTCTAGCCATTAACTCTAGCCTCAAAACAATAGGCAGAATTCCTTCATGCAGACATATCAGATATATGAAGTGCTTGACTTAGCTTACTTACAACAGAGTGTACTGTTACATTTTTTAAGTTTAACATTTACCAACATTTTTTCCCATTTAAGAGAATAAGCCTTTAGCTTATATTAATATTTACAAATGACAGTTAAATTATTTACAAATGACAGAAATAATTCTATCTGGCTAGGCTGGCAGCCTTCACCTATCTTCACCCAGAGAATGTATTTACAAGAGTGATCACAGGGAGGGGACCTATGAAGGCTGTACAGATGACAATGAAATACATCAGGAAGGCGAAGGTTTAGATTCAGAAAATATTAGCAGCAAAAAGAGAGAAGGTCTTCTTTTTGTATGTTGGAAAGAAAATGGCAAAGGATGATATTGCACACATAGAACACACACAGTAACACTCACAATAGCTGTTCATGCACAGACACTGATGGACCCACTAATAAATACACTGTTCGTATGCACCTGAGGGTGTGCACACACACACACACACACACACACACACACACACACACACAAAACACGATTATACATGCACACATTATGCACTGTGGACTTGGCTCCATTGGCTATTGGGTAAAGCAGCTCAGCAGTATCAGTGACTCAAAGGGTCGCATTCTGGCCTTTGGTGCTCCAAAGTCAGAAAGCTATGTATTCTATTCCTGTTTCAGCTGACTTGGTTAATTTTTGTGTAGAAGTTAACTCAAAGGTTTGATGGTACCCATCCACTTAAAACAAAGCTAATCCCTATCCATATTTAATCACAACTTTCCTCTATGGATGAGGAAGAGAAAATTTACCCCAGAACTGCCCCATATACCACTAATTGACCAATGTAACTCATAAATGCTTTATCCAGTACATGGGATCCCTTCACTAGGGGTAATATATATAGTTATCGATCATGGGATGGGTAAGGTCAATGTAAAATCAAATGGGATAGGTTAATTCAAGTACCAAACAGGGAAACTGGCTAGGTTTAAAATGTCCAGCAGGGGCAGCCAGCCTAGAACTTAACTATGAACCTAAAAATCTATGAGCTATTAATGAACTGATTTGTGTAGTCCAGGGTTTGATTCCCACAGCTTTCATTTACTTTCAGTGTGACATTGAGTAAGATACTTAATCAGAGAGCATTTTGGTATGATAAGAAAATTGGTCTAGGCTCCAAAACATTCTGGTTACACTTTGTCCTTCTTCTTTCAGCGTAAAAAAAAATCAGTAAACAAAGCCAAAACCTTTCTACCCACTGCAAAATATTATGCCTATTTTGTCTATTGACTAGGCAGGCCAGAGAATCACTGTTGGTGGGGTCATGCTTCCCCATTTGGAATATTCCCTACCAATAATATCAGCTGTGGACAACTGTCCTGCTAAACCTCAAACAACAACATGTTGGCATTAGAGGATACATGTACGCTATTTATTTAAACTTTTTGAAGTCATTTTTTATCTCTGAAGCCCCCGTCCATACTGCAGTTTCAAAGAGGATGCATCATGGTATCTATACAGGGCAATTTTCTGTAATGGGCAGATTTTACTAGTACAGAGAATGAATGATATCTCAAGAATTTAAAGCATATTTTACTGTAATTCAGGACTGCATGGGAGACAAAGTATGACCTGGCAGTGAGTCACACAACATAATCCAGTGATACTAACTCTGACCTGCTGGATAGGATGTCCGTATATCAAAAGGATACACTCACACACTCACACGTTCACCTACAGCATGTATTCTGGTCTGAGTGGAAAGTGTGCACCCTACAGAAATAAAAAATCCTGGCAGTCAGGGAGACCACATGCAGAAGGTGCCACAAAAGAGAAGCAAAACAGACTACCAAGCACTGTGGAGGCAGAAATGCTAACCTCTGCATCACTGTCCTTACAGTCAGGAACAGCATGCACATTTAAACATATTATAAGGCAAATTGCTAAGCTGCTGTTGGTTGATACATGCAGGCAAGGTATGAAAAATTAAATAAATGTTGAAACTGTAATAATAAGTATCTGAAGCAAGTAATGAAGAAGCATATATGAATATTATGCCTTGTTAGAATATAAGTAATGGATGACATGTAATAATGTTGAAATTCAGCAGTCCTGCCACCCATAGTGGTTTTTATAATGAAACCACTATGGGCCGGATTCCAAAACAGTTGCTTTCAGTGTTAAGTAACTTACTTCACTGTAAGGCCTAGCTATAAACAGGTTTACACCAGGGGCAGGTTCCAAAAGACCAGCTCTTAGTGTAAGTGGTTACTTACGCTGACAGCAAGTTTTTCAAAACTGAGCTCCAATTGGAACGTCTTCAGAGGTTCCTCACTAAAGGAATACAGGGCATAAGTAAAATGTCCTATGTAGACCACCTCAAGGCCCTGTCCCTGTGTCCTGTCTCCTACATGCTTTTGAGGGGAGATCTATGCCTGGAATACAGGGCATTTCCAGACCCCACTCTGATGGACCTCCTGTATATCCACAAAACAGCACCAGAAAAACTCCTTCTAAAGACTTAAACCTACCACATCTATGGAACAGGCTTCCCATCCATGTGATCAGAGTTCCTCCCTAACCCAATTCAAGTGCAACTTGGGCAATTGGTTGGGAAACCAGAAATTCATCCCTGGTTTGGCACTTATGTCTCTAATGGACACAGGTATCTGTAAATGGTTCATCTGCCAGGCCCATGCTTACACTTAAGGGTATCAGAACTTGTCAGATTTGGGATGCATGGTTAGGCTTCAATAGGCCCTTGTGTTCATTAGCCTAGTAACGCCTATGAGCAGTATGAGTCAGCAAAGTTTACCTGATGGAAGTACACTGGTTAAGTCGAATTCATTGAAAGATGTAGACGAAAACTGGTTAGTGAGATGAACAAGTCTTCAAAACCAACTTCAGTAATTAACTGGAGCCATGGGCTGAAGACACAAACTTTAATTATCAAAATAGTTGTAAGCACTTTCATGCACTAAGGAACTTTATCAGACAACAAATGAAAGATGTACTCACTGAAATTGCAGGTCAAAGAACTTTGATTTTTTTATTTTTTTTTTTTCAAGGGGAGCAAAATCTGTGCACCTCCCAGTGATGATTTGCTCTCACCTTCCTTGCTTATATATACCAACACCACAGTTGTACAACATCAAGGAAAAGACAAAACACCTTATGATGGTGAAATGTGGCTTGCCCAACAATGATCTCACAGTAAACAAAGCCAACACATAGATATAAAAAAAAAAAAAATCCAGGCATTGAAGTGATTAATTTGATTCATAACCATGGAAGATAGTCTAATTAGGGGGAGGAACTGGGGGAATAACTAGGAATCTTAGTTGAGATGTAACTGATGGAGGGGGGGACAGAATGTAAATTAGTGGACAGGGCAGTGGTGCAGCGGTAGGATTGTTGCCTCACAGCAAGAGGTTCTCCAGTTTGATTCCCGGCTGGAGTGCTTTCTGTGCAGAGTCTGCATGTCCTCCCTGCATTCGTGTGGGTTTCCTCCTGGTGCTCCAGTTTCCTCCCATGTTCAAAGACCTGCATCTAGAGTGTTTCTCCCCAGGCCACTGCTGAAAATTGGCTTTGTTCCAAGTCAGACTTTCCCAGTTAACAAATGTTAATTAAACAACTAAATAAATAAATGAGGCCCAAGTTACAGTGATATGGAGATGCAACTGAGGGAATCAGAATGGAATGTTAGATAAGAGATCTGGGAGATCAAAGGTTAAGTGCAGGGACAGGGGTAAGGTTAAGATGAATGAAGAGAACTCTAAGGATATGCTGCATATTATTAATAAAGCATTTTGGTTTGATTTATAAGGTACATTACCTGGACCTCTATAAATCTCAGTAAATAATCCTGACTCATAACAAAAACAATTGGATCAGGTTTTATTGCCTCAGTATCACTATCCTTTGTGAAACATTCATTTAACTTGATATTTCTGAGGTGTGTGATTATCTACTCATCAGTGCAATTACACTTCCAACATTTTAAATGTGTTGCTCAGATGTCAGCACAATAGCGACATTTTGTATTTTTAAATGGACTAACTAAGCTAAAAAGATTATTTTTCATCAGTAAAAAAGCACATGTGATAGGCTACATTGTGTCACTAATATTACACTATTTCTTGAACCAGTGGTATGAAAAAAATATGAGTAATGTCTATGACTTGTTTAAAATGTGATTTCATATAGAGACTCCAGAAGGTTCTGTAGCTATATAGGCACTTACTTTACATTGTTGTAGCACCATCAAAAAAAGCACTTTTGAGATGCAGATTGTACAAGTCAACTGTACATATTAATTGTATATGATATTGTACAAGTCAACTGTACATATTCATTTCTTCACAAAATGTATATTATTTTGCATTCTTCAGGTCATTATCAAGGTTTTATCAGTACTTATCTTCACTGAAAATGGCTTTGTATGCTCATCTGCATCCCTTGAAGCAAACAAAACTTCTAAATCTCTGTTAACTGATTTGCCAGAGCTGCTGGTTTATCACCCATCTTCCCCTTTGAACATCATGCAACCAAGTAAGTGGATCATTTTTTATTATGTTGAAACAGCTGTGTATTTAAAATGTCACTAACCATATCTTCTTTGGCTAGCTGGATTATTTCTTCTTTTACATAGATTCATAGGTAGGTACTAGGCTGTTGGCCCTAGGACCTATATAAGCCTAGCCAAAAGCTACCTTTGCTTTTGCCACCCTGTGCCACTGTTGAGCAGAGCCACAGAAGTGATCCCTGGGGTGAATTTCCTATCTCCCATCCAATCATCAAGGTTTTTCTTGAAGAGTGCTAATGAGGAGCTTTGTTTGATATAGATAGGTAGTCTGTTCCAGAGTATGGGAAGTCTCTGGGACAGGAATCTATCCCTCCAGCATGTTCTGTTTATTGTGGTGCCAAGGTTTAGGTCCGTGTAGCTTGGAGGGACTGGAATTTCTTTAAGTGGAGCATGTCAAAAAGCTCTGGGTTTGACATAGCTTTGTGTGTTAGGTAGAGGTCGCCTCTGAGTAGGCGATATGCGACGGAGTAAAGCTGCAATTATTTGAGACTGTCTGTGTAGGGCATCTGTTTGAGGCCAGTAATCCTCTTTGTGAGGTATTTATGCGGCATTTCCAATTGTTGTAGATGTCTTGTGAGGTACATACAAAAAGGGGCATTGTACTCTATAATGGGTCTAATGAGTGACTAGTAGAGGGGAACAAGGACCTCCTTTTTTTTTTTTTTTTCCTGGATGAGAAACCTTTCGTGATGAGGTGTGCCACGTAGAAGGATTTCCTGACTACTGTGGCGATGTGATTTATCAAAGGAGAGACTACTGTCCACCTGTGTCCCAAGGTCTCATCACACTTTAGGTGTTAAGTAGACTACCGCCTATGTGGTAGTTCATGGGTACAGAGCTTTTACCAAAAGTGATGACCATGCACTTTGACATTGAACTTGAGGCCATGACTTTGACACCAGGCATCTGTCTCAGCGAAGCACTTTTGTAGGATGTCCACCTCTTTTGGAGTTTTGATTATGGCTCCTAGTTTGCAGTCCTCTGTGGACTTCATTAGCCAAAGACCTTCTGTGTTGGCCTGTACTTCAGAGAAGTAGATACGAAACAGGAGAGGACCCAGGACTGAACCCTGTGGTACTTGTCACTGGTCTGAAGTTGGATTTGGAGTCTGCTACTTTCACAATGTGGGTTCTGTCAGTGAGCCAGTTGGCAACCCATCTTTTGACATAGGGATTTATACCTAGTTTAGTGGGTTTATCTATAATTCCAGAGTGGGGGATGGTGTCATAAGCCTTGGTGAGATCTAGATAGGCTGTGTGAACCACCTTGCCCTCATCTACGGCTTTGGTGACTGCTTCAAAGAAGTCTATCAGGTTTAGGAGACATGATCTGCCTTTTACAAACCCGAACTGGGTAGGGTCCAGAGTGGTTTAGGAGACATGATCTGCCTTTTACAAACCCGAACTGGGTAGGGTCCAGAGTTTGGAGATTACCAATCTCATTGTTTATAGGTTCCATGATGATACATTCAATAGCCTTGCAGACTAGACTCATCAGACTAATGGGGTGGTAGTTTCCAGGGTCCATGGTGGCTCCCCCTTTGTGGAGTGGGATAACCATTGCTGTGTGCCATTCAGTGGGCATAAAGCCTGAGGTGAGGCTATGATTGAACATGGTACTTAGGTGGGGTGCCAGTTAGTTCTGTAGTTCATATAGAACGCAGCCTGGGATGTTGTCAGGTCCCATGGATGCTGTGTTCTTGGCTTTGGAGAGTGTTTTTTTTTACCTGTGCAGCCGTGATTACAGGAACTTTGCATTATTATATAGAGAGATGGGCCTTTAGGGGATGAGAGGGGTAAAGTTAGGGATGAGAGGGGGGTTCTGCCAGGATGTTGGCAATATCAGTTGGTTCTGTATATTTAGTGCCACTGTGCTGTAACTCAGAGCAGATCTGAGTGTTGCCATTGAGATTCTTGACATAGATATAGAATGCTTTGTGGTTGTCTTTAGAGTCAGTGGCGATTTTATTTTCGGAACTAGCTTTGGAGGATTTTATGAGGGATCTCAGCTTCTTACTGAGGCTGACCAGGGAGTCAGCTCTTTTTGAGTTTCCTTCTTATTCATCTACAGCTTTTTCTTGATATTGTCTGCAAACTCAGGTAATAATAATGTGGTAAAAAGGAATATCAACACTAACATTGTTTCTGAGAACCAGTTGTTAGCATTGATTTCTTTTCATTGGCATCAAACTTTGAGGCTTGTATCTTCATAGTTTCCCATAGTAAAGAAAGCAGTCAGTTTTAAGAAATTGGAAGGTGTTTTTCAGCAGTCTGATTAGATGTTAACTATGCATTAGAAATCTTTCATAATGCTCTGATGGAAGCTAATTCAACAGTAGTCACAGCAGGCTTATAAACACAGTAAGACACTCCAGTGATATGTGCTATACAGTTGTAATGCATGATTAATAGGTATGTTATGCTGCCTTCCACTGAATATCACCCTTCTGAACATGCATTAGATTTTTTTTTCTTTGTGTCCTGTTATGCCTTATTGCTTCCTTACATTTGCTGGAAGAGCCCAACAGGCAATGTTCTAAATCTGCAGTATGTACTGGCACATGGAAGTGATGGCCTGCAGAATTCAAATGTCTTCTGTCAAACATGAGAATGTACATCCTTATGGTTACTATGAACTCTTCTTAAGTAAGGCTATGATTCAGTTGTTAACAAAAAATTTGCAAAAAAAAAAACTTGGTAAAACTTCATAAACGTATGTTCAAATCGTTGTAGTAACAGCAGACACAAGTCCAACTAATGCAGCAGTGTTGAAAGGTATGAATAATTAAACTATGTAAAAGCCAAGGTACCGTTTGGCTAGGCTTATATAGGCCCTAGGGCCAATAGCCTATTACCTTCCTATGAACCTATACTGCATGGAGGAATTTCCTTTTCTTGGGTGCAACAATACTGAGGTTTATTATATTAATTGTGGGACTACATAGGTAGACACCTACTTGATGGTGTGGATTGCCTTACAATCACCCATGCAAAAAAACTCCTTTTTTAATTCCGTGAATTCTGTTTCAAAATGGCTGCTTTTATCTAAAACCTCATTCACATTACTGCCCATGCACTGCTATGGAGTTGTCTGTATCCCTTCTCCACCAGTGTTTTAACATGTAGTAATCCTAGCAACCTGCAATCCTTTTCTTTAAACTTTAATGATTAGTTCCTTATGACACTACAGTCACATCTGTGGCCACGTTTATTTATCTGTTTTATTGTGTACTTGTAGACCTGTGTCAGCAAATAAAAACACAATACTGTGAACTTGGGGAACTAGTGATAAGTCATGCAATGTCTTTCAGCTTCTCCCGTTAGGGGTCACCACAACGGATCACTGGTCTGCAGATTTATTGGCAGTGGAGTGTTTACAGTGGCAGATTGATTGCAGTGGAGTTTTTCCATGTCAACTTGCCAGCCTGGCACACAACCTTCACAGATGGTGCACACACATAACACACACGCACCTAATGCATGCCTTTAAAACTCACTTGACCACAGGGAGGACATGCAGACTCTGCACACAAGGTGTTTCAGTCAAGAATCAAGCCTAAGAAGCTGTTGCTGTGAGGCAACAATGCTAACCACTGCATGACTGCATCTGCACCTAATGCATGTCTTTAAAACTCACTTGACCACAGGGAGGACATGCAGACTCTGCACACAAGGTGTTTCAGTCAAGAATCAAGCCTAAGAAGCTGTTGCTGTGAGGCAACAACGCTAACCACTGCACGACTGCATCTGACTCTAGTGATGGATAATGTAAATTTATCTAGGGGTACACGTTTTGACATGAAAGCAGCAAAATTTTAAGTATTAAAGCTGATATGGTTCTAAAGATGTACAGTCTGAATTAAGAATAATGTCTTGTTGTGCTACTGAACATGTTGGCCCAAATTTGCTGAGTAATTGGACTGTATGTATCATTCAGACTTAAGTAACCAAATCTGCTTCATACTGTTTGTAACAAAGAAGTCAAGAACCTTACATATGAGCACCACTGCACTTTTATTATCTGGATATAATTTATATGCTTCATTTTTCTTAGTATGGAGGTTTGACAAAGCCTAAGAGAAAAAGTAGAACAAATACTGGTATTGCTGCTTTGTAGGCCAACTTCACAACTGTACATTTAATAATCCAATAAGTCAACAGCTGTAATGTACGTGTCTACATTGTTACTGGAACTTTGCTTTTATTGCATTCTTCTTTGTTTTGTCTTGTTATGCAGCATATTTTGTTTTTTTATTTTTATTTCATCTATTTTTAATCAAGTAAACAAACTATACCTGTCTTCAGGATTTGCCCATGAGCAATGTATGTTTAAATGATTTACTCAGACTTAATCATTACCTGAAATAGGCCAGATGTTCCTGAAAATGGGCCTTAGCCTTGTGAAAAAAAAAAAATACTACAGGAAGTGATTCATCTGAATTGTTTAAAATCTTGAAATATGTTGCTTTGAAAGTGTTGCTGTTAATTTGCCAGCAAAATTTAGAAAACACAGCAAGGGGCCTTTGGATTATCAGTTTATATTCCCCAAAGGGACAATATTAAAGAATGCTCAAATTATTGAGCAGCTGAACTTGTCTCGTATGATTGTATATTAATGCTTAAGAACTGTTGGGTTTTAGAAGAGGTAAAGGGACCAGAACTCAAATTACCAAATAGTCAGAATATAATACAGAAATCAAGGGAACGTGTAGGGGGAAAACACTTGATTGTGTCAAATCTTTGCACTTTTGGGAAATGGGGATACTGATAGACCTTATTAGCCTACTGAGGAATGATTTGGTGTAACAGAAGTGAATATGGAATAGCTGCTTCAAGTTTAGTAAAGGAGTGTGAGGCAAAATACTGTTACCCTATTTATTTTATTTATAAGCTGAATAAATTATGCAAAATGCTTGGTTAAATGAATCGGATGCTACTATTAAAGTTGCCTCAGATATACAGATGATACTGCTGTGATGGTTGAAAATGAGCAGGAGCCTATTAACGAAGGTCAATACAGAAATTAAAAAAGCTTACTTAATGCTTAACATTCAAAAATTAAGTGTGTCATCTTAACCATCAATTACTTGTAGGGAGATACAGAAGTACAGCCAGTGACAGATTTTATTATGGGCTCAAAGATCTATGCAGATATTGACTGCAAGATAAAACAATAGAAGCTGTTTGCTTCTAGGAGGGGAAGCTGTGGCAAGTCTAAAGATATTAAGGAGCAAGATATAACATTGTCAACAAAAGTCCAAGCTATGCTGTCCCAGTAATAACATATGGTTATAAGAGTTGCACAAGTAATGCTGTGCACTGGAAAATCAGTGCCCTTGAACTGTGTTGAGAATTCCATGAATTGCAAAAAGATCAAATCAGTCAATACTTAAGGAAATCATATCATCTACCCATCTACACTACTATCTCTATCTCCTTTTTACCTGGACCTCCTCAATACTCCTTCATAATTTGTAACCATGTTCATCCTATCATTACTTAACTGTCTCCTACTCAATATCTATTTTCAACCAATTCCAAATGAAAGCAACTAGACTCATAAGCTTGATATTAGCTAATATTTTACTTTAGTCTTCATTTAACTCTCGTATCATTGCAAATCTAAGTATGACCATTTATTATTCTCTATATGCATATTCACTACTCTATGCATGTACATTTATTTTTTGATTAGCTGTCATATCATCACTAGTCTATTTATGTACATTTATGTAAATCTTGTATTCATTCTGTTAAATGGAAAATATTTCTCCCTGGGCCTCCACTGAAAATGGGCGCATGCTATAACTGCGTAATGCTATAGTGTAACATACTAGATAGGATTTGTGGTCAGCTGGACTTTCCCAGTAAACAAAAGCAATGAATAAATCCAGATTGTTTACCAGAAGGTCTAGGACACATTGTGAATATGGCATTCCCTGGAGAAAAAAATGCTAGGAATGACTAAAGGCAACAATGAAGGAACAGCAGAGGCTAAGATGTATAGACAGCATTACAGAAGTAATGAATATGAATTTATAGAAACTTAAAAACAGTTGCTGACAGGCTTAGTGTGATAAGGTCCTTGAGGATAAAAGAGTCAAGACTCAATTAAATGACTAAACAACAACACATGCTGCAGGAAAGATGACAGCGCAACAGTGAAACCCAGGGTTACAGGACAAAACTTATTAGCAGCTCATAGACTTGCCTTACTTGTTCTGAACTTCCAAATCCAGAACAGGTAAAAAGCAACAAACAGTCCTTTCTTTGTTTCATTCTCTTTTCATCAGGCATTTGTACTGAAGTGGAGAGCCACTGAGATCTTTGTAGTGAGGTACAAAGGTTTTCCAGCTTTAAGTTGTAAGATGCCTCCCCTTAAAGAAAAACATTAAACCACAGGGAAAACAAGTACTTCTTTGAGTATCTAAATTAATAGCTGAACCTCCTTAAAACCAAGAAAAAAGAATCAAAAACTTAGCAGAACTTCATCAGATCAAAATCTAGTTTACATGATATGCATTATTTATATATGTTTTAACACAATTTATTGTCAGTTTACTAGAGAAGAGCTCATAAATGTGTTTAGTCAAGCTAAAGTAGGATAGGTCTCATCTTTTATCCGTTTTGCATTTTTACACACATATTGGTATCTAATAGGTTATAGCATATTTGCTGTATTCCCACCATATGTAGGTAGTGCTTGACGGATATACTGTGCTATGCATTAATACATTGACTTATCTATGATGCAATAAGTAGATGCCATTTCCATATTAAAAATGGGCAGCAAGTACTAATATATATAATATGGGTTCCATACACTAGATCGAATTTTCACTAATTCGAAATAGTGCATGGAATGCTCACTGCAGCGAAAGTGCACTTAATTGAAAGTGCACTTACGCGAAGTTCAGTACAACAAACTGGTGTTGTATTGAACTTCCGTGCAGTACTCGTGTACCTTAGGGTTAGGGCACGGGTCATAGTAAGGGGATAGTATAGCAATGTCCTCCACTATGGTGCGATAGTCACGAACCTTAGAGTTAGGGCATGGGTTAGGGTAAGGGGATAGCTTTACTAACTATCCTCTTACCCTAACCCTAAGGTCCGTGACTATCGTACCATAGTGGAAGACATAGCTTTTATGCCCTCCACTGTGCTGCGGTGTTTTCGGTGAAGTGCACTTACACAAAAGTTCACTTTTGTTAAAGTGAAGTGAGGCTTCCTATTACAAGTTCGAAGTAGTGAACTTTCATTCTTGTAATAGGAATCCATATATATAGTCTAAACCCTTTGTCTATAATACTGCTGACCTGTAAACAAGAAAGCATTCAGCCCCAACAAAAATAAATAATATACATTAAAACTTTACATCTCAAAGACTTCCATGCCTGTGAAATCAACTGTCAGTTAAACTCAGCTTATGAATTAATACCTCCAAGGAAGAATTGTATGATTAAATTGAATTTTATGATTAAATTGGAAACAGCACATTTGAACATAGGATCAGTGGGTATCGGGCTCATCAGTGACCAATAGGAGTTTGTTCTCCAAACCTTTGAACCAGTGAACCTGCAAATCCAAATAGTCTCAGTCCTAAGTAGATGCAGGAGATAATTAAGGACTAGGAGCAGAAGAACTTATTTTAGAACCATGAATCTCAAGGAATATCAAGAAGGTGAGGGCATCACTGAATTTACAAAAAAAGTTGATCTAATGAGTCCAGGGAAAGGTTTTGATCAAATCATCAAGAATGTACAGTTTTCTGTGATTTGCAAGTCCTTGAATGGACACAAGTCTATATTTTTGGGCCTTTGTCCATTATTAATAGAAAAAGTACAGACATCTAGTGTATAGTCAATCATTGCTTGTACATACTGTGTTCAGTATTGATCCACAACGTCTAATCTTTTCTGTGTTTGTCATTGCTGTGCAAACCATGAATTATATTTAAATAAGGGGTGTGGGGAGGAAGCTGGGCTTGCACCCTAATTTTCATTTTGCTCCATATAAAATTGGCAAAATTAGCGTTCAAGGAAATGTTTTCAACAATTTTCTTAAGTAATTTATGATTCCGTGAAATCAGATTCCACAAAAAGACACCTACTGACATCTATCTAGGTAGGTAGATGACTCCATCCGGATGTTTAGATATTATTCATAAGGATCATTGTTGCAGTAGCCTAAGCTCTATGGGTTATATCCTGCTAAGGATATAATAGCCAGCAACAACCTAAACTTTCAGGGCACCTTCCATATGCCCAAACCTTTAGTCAGCTTGACTTAAGTTTGGGTCTCAAACCCCTTCAGAGTTTTTCTGATGCTGAAGTGAGTGCTCCTCGGTGTGCTTTTGAGGACCAATGTCAGCCAACACCATTTTATTTCTGGCCAGATAATTTCCATTCAGGGAAAAGAAAACTTCCACTTTACTTTTATGATAGAAAGCTTACTTTTTCTATAAAACTTAACTGTGGAAAACATGTTTATAATGACCGTCACATTACTTTTGTAAACTTTTAGGTGGTAGTGTTATTTTTTTTTATTTTTGTGGTAAACATTACTCTTTATCCATTTTACCAACTATTGCTGCCAGGCTTCCCCTGGGAATCCAATACTTGTTTCTCTTTAACCATGGAACAACCTACCAGTTCTCAGTTCTACCTTCTTCCAGCTACAAAAAGAAGAAAATTGTTAAGCAACCTTTGCCATAACAACAGGATGAAAATGTGCCTCACCCCAAGGTGGGTGACTGTGCTGTGGCGAAAAATTCCTCGGACCACATCTTTTTCCTTGGTTCCTGCTGGTTTAGTTCCTACAGCTACCATAGACATGAGGGTAAGACACATCCTCTACACCTGTTGGGGTGCCCTTGGTGGGCAATGGACAGCCACTCGACAGCCCTAGCAGAAGGGACAGAGAATGCCACTCTGCTTAGCAAAAAAGCTGTGCCCATCTCTAGGGAGGTTGTTGCTGGCAAAAGTGGATCTGTTTCTTCAAAACCCCTTGTTTAAAAAGGAACAAAAACCTAAACTTATGGCTTTTCCTATCTCATTTACCATGGTCAGAAGTAATTTAGTGTGCATATCTCAGTGTTTAGTGGAGGCTCTTGGCCCTTCCTGTATGGCTGCTTCTGATTAAAGAAAAATGTACTCTTCATTTTCTGAAAAGATTCAATAGTAAAATGATTCTGAAGGTACAGATTGTGTGTTGTCACCATGGAATTCGTATTCAGATTCTGAAGAGAGGGGGCACTGGGAAGTACTTTTTAAGGATTGTGTTTCTCTGAAACTATTTCCAGAATGAATCGGTTGTTTCAGTGGGAAAACAGCAGTGTTTCTCAGTTCTTCAGGATGAATTATGATTTATTGCAACTGAAATTTTCAGATCCTACTCCTATTCCTCCTGTTCCATCTGTGGAGCATGTTTTTCAGTCTACAATCTTCCTAAAAGCAGCCTGATGCCCCCCCCACCCAAAAAAAAGAAGATATATAAAGTGCTTCAGTCATTTATTTTTTTTCTACAGTTATCCCATATCAGACCCAATAGCTATTGCTGTAGTGAATCCAGGTGCTCCTAAACATTTGGATAATAATAATAATAATAATAATAATAATAATAATAATGCCTGTCCTTCTGACAAGGATGGGAAATATTTGGATACAGTTTGGGTATATTGCTAAACTTGATTTTAGAATTCTCAGCTCAGCTCATACGGTGAAGTTTATGTGAAAATATGAGGAATATTTCGTGATCGGTTTCCTCTTGTGTGGAGAAATTAGCTTTGTATGAACAGGCCTCTTTTATGTCTTGTGACTACAGACTGTTTGAAATGCGAATGTGATTCTGGTGATAACTCCAAGACTGCTGCCAATGGAACTGTTATGAGGAGGTTTGCCCAGCTGTGTTCTGTAAACCTGCCAGAGAATATCAAAAATGGAAGTTTGAACTCTCCTTTGAATAGAGAAATAGTTGTTTGGCTTTCTGCTCTATAGGTCAGTAAAAAGTGGGATGAGAAAGGAAAGCTTATTCAAGGGATCTCTCAGATTTTCATTCCCCTTTCTCCAGGTTTATCAAGGGATTTAGTGTTCCCTCCACAATTTTCTTTAAAAAGCAAAATAAAGATTTATAGTAGGTTGCTGGTAAGCAAATGTTTAAAAGGCAAATGGAGTATAGTGACATCCTAAAAAGAAAGGATTCCCCCAGAACAGAGGACAGTCTAATAAACTGACTATATGAAAGTTTTCCAACCTTCTTTGTGTAGCCTGTATATTCTTCCTGTATTAATATTGGCTTTTGCCAGATGCTTGCGTTTTCTTTTTTCTCTGGCATTGTAAAGATGTGTAATCCATTAATTGGCATTTCTCAAAATTGCCTGTGTGTGTGTGTGTGTGTGTGTGTGTGTGTGTACCTCCTGTGATTGGCTGGCATCCCATTCAAGGCCACCTTCTACACATCATACTTGCTCAGTACCAGGATACAGTGTGGCTCCCTTATGAACCTGCATTGGATTAAGTAGGTAATCAGACAATGAATGAAGGAAGGAAGAAAGGTAAGCTGTCAGTAATGAAGGAAGAAAGGTAAGCTGTCAGTAATGAAAGTGTATCCCACCTTCTTCCAAGACCAGAAACAGCAATCCTCGCTGAATTTCTAATTCACAAAGCCACACCTTTCCTCAGGTGTCTGGCATGAAGTGTAGCCAGTTATTTTCAAATATAACAACCCACTTGATGTGCATTGCCAGATCATATGTACCAACAATAAATCCAGTAATTGGGCGATAAAGCCTTCTTATCCTGTGTGTAACTGTGATTAGACAACCAGTACTCAGTAATCTGTCTCAGTTGCACAAATGCTTACTGCTACATCCTCTGCTTTATAATGTACAGTTTGTTAGTGAGTTCTTAAAATAATTCCTAATAACGCAACAAATCTGTTTGATTTTCAAAAACCAGAACAATTAATTATCTTCTGTTTGTTTATGTTTCTGTCGTACATTGTCCCAAATGCTGACAATCATAACAAAAGAATACATTCCCCATTAATTTTACAGAATGTTTGTACTTCCTACTCTTCTTTTTTTTTTTTTGTTTTTTTTATAGCCTGCCTCAGTCAATTGCTATTTCACTGATCTTTATAAAACAGGTGTTAAATGAGATGCAATTGGGTTATTACCGGTTAAATGTATGTTTTTTCCAGAGTGCCTGCCTTCAGAATGCTTTCCCCTGTCCTGTGATGAAATCTACAATCAAGGGCATCGTAAGAATGGTGTTTATCAAATCTACCCAGCAGGACCGTACACCCCAGTAAATGTTTACTGTGACATGGAAACCGATGGAGGGAGGTGGACAGTAAGTTTATTTTAAACTATGTAAAATCATGCACTACAATGTGCTGTCACATATGTGAGGTATCATTAAAATGTTTTAATCTCAATAATGGATTTTTAAATTAGATGTGGTTTATCAGGGCTATTATATGGAGACAAAGCCTAATAACATATTTAATGAGTTTGTTCGCAGTGAATTTCTCTGCTTCCCAATGTTGAACTAATTGAAATTATAGGGAATACATTAGAAGGTTGCTGAGGAAAGAATACATTCTGACTCAACAGCATCTAATAGCCTTCCATCTTAGTTCAATTTCATTTAATCATATAATTAGTAAAATTCCATATAAATCAGAGTATTTAAGGATGCGTCTTAACATCAGTGTGGAAGAAAGCAATAATCATTCTGATTCATAAGAGAAATGTCAAAAAGGAACTGAAAAAGCTTTAGGCCAATCTATATCTCATGTATTCTAGTCAAGTTGATTAAGAACATTGTCTGGGGCATTTTAGTTGAATTTCTAAGAAATAAAAAGTTGATACTTAAGAAATGTGGTATGATTCCAACATTTTTAGCTTGTTTGAACATCTTAAGACAGCTTCATAGGAAGAGCCTTATTCTAAGCCCCTACAAAGCATGCAGATATATCAGCTGAAGTCTTCTAACCAGTGGTGTATTTTGACTCCATATTGTCTTCCAGTTAGGTACAATGGAATGGAATGAGTTAAATATGTTAATCCTCCAGCCTTTTGTTACCTGAATGATTCTCTGGTATGGTATAACAGCAAATAGTTTTTGTCCGGTAACTAAAGGCAAATAATGTCAGGTGAGGTGGTATTCTATTGTCACGTGTTTTAAAAACATGTTTATATGGCTAAATCTATTTCTCTTTGTAGAATCAACTTCAATAAAACTCTTTCTATTTTACCTAGGATATACATGAGACTTTTTAGTCTATAGTTAGATGGATTATTATCTTTATTCTCTTTAGATATGGAAATATAATTGACATTTTCCAAAGCCTATGAGCAGATATATTTTGTAACAACCATTGAAATACAAAACACTGAAATATCCATTGAGCAGCACACTCTGATCTTAATTTACTCATAGCCCCCATTTATCAATTCCACAGATATGATTTGGCAGATATTGTTGTCTAAAGACTCAACCAGAGTTTTCCCTAAGCATGAGTCCCCTCCCTTGTTGACATAATGTTTATCACATATTCCTACCACTGGTCATTTGATTACAATCAGTCTTTATTGTAGCAATCTCTTTATCAGGGATTTCTATAACTTTTCATATGTTTGTATTTTTTGTTGTTGTTGCTGCTGTTTCTTGTATACTGTAGCTACATAAGAAAAATGCCGCGCTTTTGCTTTCCTGTCCTTTCTATTTTATTTCTCACTGAAGAATTATACTTCAAAAAGGTCAAAAAATACTCGTCCTTTTGCCTACTACCCTTCATTTTTTTTCCGCAAACAAACCTTTAGACTGAAAGGTGGTTTCAGTAGATATGCTTACATCCGCTGTGCTCACACATTGTTAGGAAGAGGTTTATTCTAAGCCCTTACAAAACTTCCAACTTTATCAGTAGAAGTATTCTTACTGGTGATGTATTTTGACTCTATTTCTAATCCTTGCACGTTATTCTCTTACAGAACTAGACACATACCAGTGTTTAGTTCTATCACGTTGTTGTTCAAACTTCTTGCCTTTCATAACAAGTCAGTTGGGTCACTCCACAATATTTGTTTCATAGTCTTATCAGAGGCAATTTTGAAAAATTTTACATTTTTTGTTAACTTTGACACCAAAATTATGTTTCCTGTATGGTTTAAATACACCTCGTCTGTTCTAAGGTAGTTTACTTTGTCATGCAGATTTCCCATAAGTCTATGTATGAGCTTCCATATTTAACTGCATGTCTTCTCATTTTACTATTTAATGAGTTTGTATTTTGAGTATATTCTTCATTAAATTTAGGTGCCAGAACTTCTAAAAGTGTAATATGTGCTTCTGTTTGCAAATGGCAGTTATCTTCATTATTTATTTTTTATTTCAGAATTGCCTTATTACTTTCGTATATCACATTGCTGTTCCCAGACATTAGCATTACCTCTCCCATGTTTTGAGCCAGAATTGCAAATTAATCTTGTAATACCATACTTAATTTCAGTTATTCTTTGTCCTTCAAACATAAGACTTTAAGATCTCTTCTGTGGTTTTTGCTACTCTTACAATGTGGGTTGTTTTGCTTCGCTTAGCCAGAATGTTTTGCAGTTGTATGCAACTCAAAGTATGTATCATGACATCATTTTATGGGCATGGTTATAGGGAAAAGCAGAGAAATGAGTAAACAGTGAAACTAAAAAAAAAAATCCAAGTAATGCTTTATGAGAGCCATAGCTTATCTTTCTTTTCTTTCACCCAATACTGTAACCCAATTTGGCACCCCTCAACTATAGTTGAGAAGCAAAAGAAAAAAGGTTTTCCAATCCCCTTGTGCTCCTAACCTCAAGATCAAGCCAGCTCCCATTTCTATGTCCTTCATCTCCAAACTGAGGAGCATAGAAAAGAAAAAAGCTCATAGGTTCATATGTGTTTTACTAGAGTAACAACCACAACATCTTTTTTTTGCCTAGCCATGCATCCCAAATCTCTGACAAGTTCTGGTACCCATGATAAGTGTAAGCAGGGGTTTAGAAGGTGAAAGCATTTACAAGCAGGGCCTGGAAGATTAATCATTTACAGGTTTCCTCTGTCTTAGAGACATAGGTGCCAAAGCAGGGATGGATTTCTGTTTTCCTAGCTAATTGTCTAAGTTGCACTTAAATTAGGTTCGGGAAGAACTCTGCTTCAGATGGATGGGGAGCCATTTCCAGAGATGGGGTAGTATCTTTGATATATACATGTCTCTCTCCAGAAGTTCCTATTTTTATAACTGGCAAGGTTTAAGTCTTTAGAATAGGCAATTCTGGTGCTGTTTGTACTGTGGATATCCAGTTGTGGTCCATTAGAGTGGGGTCTGAAAATGCCTTGCATGCCAGGCATAGTTCTCCCCTCAAAAGCCTGTAGGAGACAATACAGGGATAGGACCTTGTGGCAGTCTGCATAGGACATTTTACTTGTGCTCTATATTCTTTTAGTGAGGAACCTCTGTGGACATTCCAACTGTTGGATATGCCTGGTTAGCTACATACCACAGGGACATTATACTCAATAATAGGTCTGATGAATGTGTAATACATTGGAACAATAACTTCCTTGGACCTACATGCCATACATTTGTTTATAAGTTAGAATGATTTCCTTACTACTGTAGACACATGATGGCCAAAGGCTAGATTACTGTCTGTGTCCGTAAGTCCCTGACTACTGTGTGTTGTCAATGTGGTAGTTACCAGGGGTGGATTAATTCCTAAAGGATACTACTATGCATTTCTCTGCATTTAGTTTTAGTCCATGGCTCTAACACCAGTTGTTTTTCTGTCAGCCCTGCCTTGTGTCATTGTGGGGTTCAATGACAGCTCCTAATTTGTTCAATAATCAGCAAATTTAGTCAGCCAGAGAGCATTGACATTGGCCTTGACTTCAGAGAAGTAAATGCCAAAAAGGAGTGGTCCAAGTTCTGCTTCTACCTTTAAAACTGAAAAAAAAATAACTTGTTAGATTTGTAGCAAGTAGCTTGCACCAATTCATATTGCACATGAAATGCTAAATCATTTCATTCCTGCACCTCTGACCACAAAAGCAGTATCAGAATTAATTTCTGTACCAGCATTCAGAAATACTGGTACATAAATGAATATTAGTACTATATTACCATTTGATTGGCATTGCCCAGTTGTGCCCCCTAACATCTTGCATCTTTGTGCCCAAGGTGGCTACCCCTTCCCCCCACTCTAGATAAACCTCTATAATTTTCTTTTTTCCTTTTTTTTTCTTTTATTTATTTAAAATTAAATAAAAATGCTTGCAACTGTAACGTTGCACAAAGATGCTTCAGAATCGGAGAAATACATTTTGACAAACGCTAACAAACAAAAAATTATAGCGACTTTTTTATGAGTGCCCAACATTTTTAACAGGTAAGCTTTGTAACTAGGTCTGATAAGCAATAAGGTGGATATTATATGGTCCATTTACCACGGAATAGTAAAACAGATGTTCACTTTTCTTAACAGGTGTTTCAGAAGAGGAAGGATGGAACTGTAGACTTCTACCAAAACTGGAATGCTTACAAGTCTGGATTTGGGGTGGCTGATGGAGAATACTGGCTAGGTATGCTTAGTATAAAGCCTACTAGATGAGCTAATACTCTTTGAACAGTGTTTTATATTATGTTAATTCTTTAACAAAGTATCTAAGCAGCCGTGTAACTGTGCAAGTAAATGCTGCATTACATATTCTTATGCTTAGCTTTAATATGGTTATTCTCTGCAGTGCACTGAACAGAAAAGTGAAGTGATCTCATCTTTCGCAAAGAATGCATGCAGTGTGTGTACATATTTTAAAGTTGGACTACAGTCGCATTTTTTGCTATCAAATAGCTTTGCCTCTTTAGCAGACTTTTTTAATGTATGTCAGCAATGATAATGCATTAATGAAGAATTACATTTACAGTTATGGCAGTTGTATTTATTTATGAGAGACAGTGATTAATTTATAATATGTTAAACTGTCTTTCTTTGAGCTAAATGTTTCACTTGCTTTCAGTTTCAGCTGCAGAACATGCATGAATTCTTTTTACTGCACTTACTTGACACACACAAAATTGCAATAAACTGTAACTCACATGTAAGAGAGACAGAATTGTTTCTTTCACGGCCATATCCAAGAACACAAACCTAACATTCTGAAAACTCAGATCATGAATCGTTTTTAATTTTAATATATGCCAAAGGATCACAAGGTCCAATATAAATCATGTCTAGGTTAAGAATGAGTATTCAATAAAGTGTGCAGAAATTCAGCTGCTTGAATTTTTAGGCTAACATAGGGACTTTAAAACTGTCCGGTATTTGCTTATATACAGTATTGTTAGCTGGACATGCATAAGAATGGGTTGTCAGGCACTTGATAGCATTTACACAGAAAGAGAATGAGAAGTGCATGTAAATTAAATTGTAGACATAACATTTTATGCAAATGGAAAGAAATATGCATGTGAACAAAATGTTATGAGTGGACAACTGAATTATACAGTCACAGTACAACAAAGGGCAGTATTTGGAGTATAGAATGATATCTCCAGGTGTCATATACAAGAAAAAAAGAAGAAATACTCTGCAACTTAATTTCTCTCCTCCCTGAAAGGCCAGATTCAGCACAAGATGAACTAGGTGGCTGCCTAGGGTCTGGTGCTGTCTTGGGGGAGGGGCTACATATAATACTAGTAATTTGAAAAAAAAAAGTCTGAGCTGGGTTCTTTTTAAAAAGAGAAGTCCAAACCAATTTCTCTTGAAACAGTGTCTTTCACTGCTCTCTGTGAAATTTGTGATGCAAAGCCAATGAAAGATTTCCTGACACAAGTTCTGAAATATCACAGAAAGTGGGAACATGCTGTTAGATTGATAGTGAATCAGTCATTCCCATGAAGGCAAGGCAGCAGCACTTGCATATGCAGGAATGAGTAATAAGTGCATGTAGATGAGTAAGGCTGTGAGCTGTTAAAGAACTACTTTCTGTTGTGCACTGTATGATTCCATCAGCCATTTTGTCTTCTATTTGATTCTGCACAGTTACTCCACCAGATATTACTCCTGGCTGCCCCTGAAAAGGGACACTTATTACCAGGCTGTTAGTAAATGTGTTGTGCATTTGTCTTGAATTCCTGCATCTTTCACTTAGGCTCTAGTTAATACTTTACTACCTGCTATTTGAGCATGAATCCCAGCAGGTCTCTCTACTTGTAGTTTAATGGGTTGCCAGGTTTATTTTTACTAAATATGAATTTCAACAGAAAAGAGTAGTTTTCAATGTGATAGTGGTCGCCAGTGTTTTTTCTGTAAAATGTGAAATACATTTTAAATGAAATTCAAATGCAAGTGATATCTATTTGTCCATATCCAGTTAACTGTTAGTTTATATTGCTACAAAGCAACATTATTAGCTTTCCAAGTATGTCTGACCAGTGTCAGAGGGTATAGCTATTCTTGATGTCCAAGAAGTATGGATGTCAAAAAAGAGATGTAGGTGTCCTGCAAGCTGTTTAACCCCCCCTCCCCCCAATTGTGTTAGTTTCAATACTACTTCTGATTTGTGTATGAATTGTGGGTTGTTGCACAAACGTTGCTGCATGCTGTGCTTTATTCATTGCAGCAAACAATGAATTAATTAATATGTTTAGATTGTGTAATATTGTCCAGACATGTTGCATTTCCATAGTCTAAACATGTTGCATTGAAGTAGTTTTGCAGTGCCTTCATTACAGCCGCTAGCAACTGCAAAAGGGGTTGACTTTTGTCAGGTTTTATAGTCTACATTATTTTGAGTGATCAGAACAGTCTGATTAGGTAGTCATTGTTACATATTACTGTAATACAGATTTCTCTTCAAGATCGGATTGTAATAAATCTCTGCATTTAGTTAAAAACTGTTACAATGGTAGTTGGTGCAGAGGACTAAAGCTCTGGCTTATTAAAGAGTTGTTTCCTGCTGCACAGATGGAGGGTTTGAATCTTTCCACCTTTGTTTACCTACTTTGTGACTTTGAGCAAGTCACTTAACCAGATTGTGCTTTGGAGCAATTGGGAATATAGGCTAGGGTCCTTAAAGGTAAAGAAAAATGAAAAGTTAACGAGATGATAACATTAGTCTAAAATGTAGTGTACTCCCTTATTTAATTTATATAATTACCAAGGTAAAATGAAGAGAAATAATTTATGTATAAATAAAGGAAAAGGTGCATATACCTCAGATTTTATAGCTCATGTCTCCCCATTGATATGGTATGTGTATGCAACCACAATAAAAAGGTATGCTCTTAAATATATGATGTATCAC
>NC_056744.1:1534545573-1534583073 GCF_019279795.1 Protopterus annectens
AGGGTCTTGCACAAAAGTGGCTGCTGCCAAAGCCACAGAAGTCAATGTGAAGAAATGCATCAGTGTCCTTTGGGAAATTGACCACCCATGCTAATTACTCCATCAATAAAACAATCCAAAGCTGTTAAAACAATCCAATAGCTAGGGATCGGGGAATATATGTCGAAAGGAAGCTGGCCTTTGACTAACAAGATAGAAAAAAAAAACAATTCTGTGTCGCACAGCTCATAAGCAAGGGTATGGCATCCAGGTCCAAAGAAGTTATAGTACCACTCTACTCAGCCCTCATCAGACCCATCACTGAGTACAATAACCCCTTTGGCATGTATCTAATAAGGTATTTGTAACAGCTGGAACACCCTCAAAGGATCCTTAGCAGGAGAATCCAGAGTATGAATACCCTGTCCTTCCTAGATCACCTTAAGGCCCTATCTCTGTATTCAGTCTCCTACAGGTTGCTGAGAGATGATTGATGCCTAGCATATAAGGCATCCTCAGATCCAGCTCTGGTGGTTCTCTTGCACAGAGCTGGATCTCTTGCACATCCACACAACAAGCTGCACCAGAAATCCTAGATCCAAGAATCTGAACTGTGCAGAATCTGAACTGTGTCTGAAACATAAACAGAACATGCTGGGCAGACCAATATGTGTCTAAACGTATCCTTGAACTATTGACTATGCCCACTATCTACATTAAGCAGAGTTCATCCCTAAACCTATTCCAAGTAAGCCTTGATCATTCGATGAGAAATCACAAATTCACCCCTCATATGATCACTGTGTTTCTAGTGGACAGGGGTTGGCATTAAGTAAATTAATCCCTAACTAACACACCCACTTGACATAACCCTTAGCTACCTCTTTACCAATATACCACAGCATATAGCCATCCAAGGAACTCTGGGACAAACCTGGGTTGGGTTGCATGGCTAGTCCTAGAAGGAAACTAGTTGTCATTAGCCTAACATAAACCTATGATCCCATGAACAATGAATGAATCCTGCAAAAAGTTAAATAGGGGAATATCTTCTATCTGGAGGGTTACAGGCTGTGCCTGTTTCAGGATGATCCCCCAGCCACACTGTATGAAAGGAAGCCCTTTTTATCCATCAGGGTACTTTTCTGTGGAAATAATTTACAAATACATTTTACATATTCAGCAAGTCTTGCTATTAAAATCAAATGGCAATATCATGCCTTCATTTCGTCACTTCTGATGCAGTGTGGCAGTTCCTGAAGGTCTACATTGAAGCTCCTACAGATTTGCCAAGGCAGTAGCAGCTGCAAATGGTGCGAGACAAGGTAATATCATGTCAGAGCAACGTTGCAACAATGACTTCTTCCTCAGTGCCCTGCCACATTAGGAGTCAGACAGTGGTGAATAATCTTGTATCTTTATCTGGGGAAGGTTCATAGACCATGTTAATGTCCAGCAAGGCATGTCTTCAGTCAGGATATCCCATTAGCAAACAAGTTTGATCTCTTATTGGATGACTTGGAAAAAAAAAAAAAAGGCTCTTGAGTGGATCACACCATAAGCTCCATACCTCTCAGAAACCTGTGCCAGTCAGTGTGTAAAACCAAAAGGCATTTTATTTCCAAACAGTTAAGCGCTTCTCAGTTATTCAATAGAAACTTCTTCAGAACTGAAAGAAATACTCGATTAAATGATTTGTAGTGTAAAATGGGATAACTGACAACCGACATTTTTCAGTTTTTAAAGACATACCTACATAAAATTTTTGACAATATAACCACATAAAATAATGTAAAACATACCATGTAACTTGTAACTTTACTTAAAGAATTAGTTATCAGTTGCCCATAATCTATATGAAATAAATTAAATAGAAATATATTATTTCAAAAGCTCTCTTTTTAAGAATGGGTCCGGGAGAGATACTTGTTTATACCTGGTGGTATGTTGGACTGCAAATTAATAATCCAATACAATTATCTTAGCTCTAAAAGTTCCCACCATCCACCTCTAGGTGGTATTGGTACTTGTTCCAAAATGGCAAACTTAAAACATGTAAATCAATGACACTGGAGTGAGTGTTTATTTAGGGAATTGTTGATGTTCTCCTTTGAAATTGCATAGAGATGTTCATAAATCCTAGTTTTGAGCTTCCTTTCTGTTTTTCCTATATGATAACCTCCACAGATCTGGCAGATAGAAATGTATACCACACCTTTGGTGTTACACTTACCCTTGGCGAAGTTAACTTTATAACAACTTCCCTTAAAACTATGTTGCTAAATTCTATAATATAATGACATCGTCTACATGAATCGCACTTGGTCATACCTTTGTCCGGAAGGGGTGTTAAATAGGTTACTCAAAAAGCAGTTTCAAATTTCTCCCGGTTTTGTAAACCAACCTTGGTTCATTCCCCAAAATATTCAATATATACTGGGTTACCTTTAAATAATTGTCCAATTTCTGGAAATAATTTTCCTAACCTCTGCTGCACCCTCACCAAATGCTATTACCATACTGTCACTATGCTGACAAGATTTGTCCTTTGTAATAGTGTCTGCCAAATTACTTTCTCCTAGTAATGGCTTAAATTTGGTATCCCAACCTGCCGTTAATTCTGATTTGATAATTCCCAAAAGGTTAATGGGGTAACCTCTATTAATAAACATGTTCGTAATAATGTCCATTTCTGATTTGAAACTTACTATATGTGAACACATACATGCTGCTCTCAGTAATTGTCCCTTGTAGATATTTATTTTCATAAAATTGGGATGGCATCTCTTATAGTCCAAATAATTGTTAGAAAGAGTCTTTCCTAAAAATTCTGGAACTGAATATCCCTTGCACATTGTCCTTAGTACGATTAACTATTTGGATGTGACAGTCTATCTGAATTTTTTTATATAAATTTAAAATATTCACATACTCCATTTAGATGTTCCAAAAATAACGTCGGTTGATCATCTGTCTCTTTCCAAAGAATAAAAATGTTCTCTAAAAATCTCAAGTATGTGTACTATTTCAAGGGGAAATATGTATTGAAAATAAATTTATCTTCCCAAGCATATAACATCATTTGCATATAAAGGGGCACAGCTTGCTCCCATTGCCACCCCCTTAAGCTGTTTATAGTAGTCTCCCTCCCCAAAGGACAAGTCTTACTGTCAGCATAGTGACATTATGGTAATACCATTTGGTAAGGGTGCAGCAGAGGATAGGAAAATTATTTCCAGAAGTTGGACAATATTTAAAGGTAACTCCAGTATATTGAATATTTTGGGGAATGAACCAAGGTTTGTTTACAAAACTGGGAGAAATTTGAAATTGCTTTTTTGAGCAACCTATTTATTTAACACCCCTTCTGGGCAAAGTTACGACCAAGTGCGATGTCTGTAGACAATGTCATTATATTATAGAATTTAGCAACATTGTTATTGCTAATATTGTTAATTATCCTATTTTACACTATAAATTGTTTGATTAGTGAGTATTTTTCAGTTCTGATGAAGTCTCTATTGTATAACTGAGATGAAAGCACTTACCTCTCAGTGTGTAAAACCAACAGTTATGGAGATTATGGTGTGATCCACTCAAGAGCCTTTTGTTTTGTTTTTTTCAAGTACTTATTTGGGCTTTTTCTGTGTTTGCTTATCCTTTATTGGAAGATACAGGTGACATGAGCATGGATAATGATTTATGTACCAAACCAGAGCAGTCTAAGAATTTATCCAGAAGCAGTAGAAAGAAGATTGTAGAAGCTAATGAGAGCATCATACAAGGAGAAAGCACACCTAACAATACCTCTTTGATGGCAATGAGTAAGCATATAGAGATGCATAGATGCTACCAGACTCAAGAGTGAGTGAAGGCAGAAATCTTATCAGTGGGGTTAAGCAGAACATTTGAGAGATGGTGGCCATTCATTGTGATGGTTTTTATGCTAACCTTTCCTCTAAGTAGTAGAGTCAGTGTGAATCTCCTATCCTTGCTATTGTAGTTAGCATAGAGTAATCAGCAGATACACTTAGATTCACAAGTGGTTCTCAATGGGCTAACAAAACTTTAGAAGGTTTGATGGTGTTGCTTGGGATCACGGACTGACTGCAAACTGGTGAATAAGTTTGATAGGAAGGGTTATCTGTTGTCTGTTATGCTTTGAATGTAAGGCAGTTAATTATCTTGGTAAACACAATACCATTAAGCAGTGACTGAATAAAGCAAAAGCTGATTTTAAGGAATGCAAAACTAGAAAGAAGGATGTGAGAGAATTTTGAAATATTTTCTTGGGAGGGAGGATATGCATTGGCAGGTTACAAATACAGTGAAAATACACTGTAACATCCTATTTAAATAACAGTGGGGACCTTGTCATTTGTGAAGATCTTGGATTCTAGCCAATGTCCTCTGTGTTAAGAGGAGCCTGTTGAGGTGGTTTGGACAGTTTCTGAGGATGCAACATGGATGCCTCCCCCAGAGGTTAGCAGGCGAGTCAATTTGTGAGTGGATTCATGGCTGCATCCAGGACATGAATGCAATGCCAATGGATTTCACAGGATGGGGTTGAGACTTTTATTTTGCATTAGAAAAGTATGGACTGCTCTATTCATCTTACCGCTCCCTTTACTCCATCAAAACAAGTGGTTTAGAATATGGATCGATGGATGGAGAGATGGATGGGTGTATGGATTGATGGATGGGTGTATAGATTGTTGGATGGCTGTTATAATTATATAAATTCACTCAGCCTAAGTTAAAATGTCAAACAGAAGGAATCAATAACTGAATATAATTCTTTATTTATATTTATTTTATTTTACATTTGTTTACCGGGATAGTCCGACTGGATACATGTCCATTTTCAGTGGAGGCATGGGGAAAATAGCTGCAAAAAGACATTCAACGAACTGTTACAATTTTACAGTTTCAAACAAAATAAAACACAAATAAAAGGATTTGTATACAGATGTAGTCAAACACAGAAACAGATACACAAGCAAATTATTACATTTTTACTCTGATGGAAAATTCTAGACAGTGTTTTTAAGAATGATAGGGTATTGAATGCCTAGTAGGCTAACCTGGTAGTAGATAAGGAGATCATAGGATTTATAAGTTAACAGAGGGTAAGCATAGAGGAGGGTGGTGGGTAGATGTGTATGCGCAATTACAGTTCTGGCTAATGGTGTTAGGAAGGGCTTGATCGTATATAGTCAGCCAAGTTTTTTTTATTAACTGTTTTATTGATATGTAGATCAACCTTATCTATTATAACTCCTAACAGTTTGAGGAATCTGGGGAAATAATGGTGCCGTTGTTGGATTTTAATGTAAAGGTTATAGGGGCAGACCTGTGAGTGGGGGAGAAAAGCAGCAGTTTGGTTTTATTAGGATTTAACATGAGATGATGGTTAAGGAACCAATTTTCTACTGTTAAAAGTATTTTGGGATAGAATCTGCAACTCTGTAGGTGAAGTGTCGGAGCATACTAAAGTGGAGTCATCCGCATATTGAATGCATGTTGCATTTGGGATGACCTTATACAAATCATTGATGAAAATGGAAAATAATAGTAGACCTAGTATGGAGCCATAGGGTACTCTGAGGGTGATGGGTAAAAGGGTGGATAGTTTGCTCTGCCATAGGACAGCCTGTTGTCTACCACTGAGATATGATTGAAACCATTGGATGGCTTGGTCCTCTAGGGAGATGGATTTCAAAATGTTTGAGTATTTGGTGGTTTACGATATCAAAGGCTTTTGAAAGATAGAGAAAGATAGTAGAAGAAAGTTTGTTTCCTTGTTGGCTAATGACGTTGGAGAAGGAGAGGAGGGCTAAGATTGTACTATGGAATGGACTAAAGCCATGTTGGGTGTTGGCTAGAAGATTATTATGGATAAGATAGTTCAGGAGTTGATTGTGGATGCTTTTTTTCCATAATTTTAGCCAAGGGTGACAGAATAGCTATGGGTCTATAGTTTGAAAGTTTAGTAGAGCTGCCCCCTTTATGGAGTGGGATGACATGGATATCTTCTAGACAGAGGGAATTAATGCTTCAAGTTATAGTTCTATTGATCAGCATAGTAATGGGGTATGCTATGGCATCTGCAGCTTTTTGTAGATATTCTGCATGGAGGAGATCAGCCGACAGGGTGGTAGGCTTTAGATTTTTAAGTAATTTTCGGACCAAAGATGTGCAAACTGGCTTGAAGTTAAAGGGGAGTTGGGAGCAGGGTGTAGTGGCCGGAGAATATGGGCATCCAGGGGATAATTGGTTAGTTAGGTTCAAGAGGGTTGTTGTAAAGAAGCTGTTAAAGGTATTGGAAATTTCTGCTGGGGGTTTGGTTAGAATCCAAGGAGTAGGAGTGGAGGACTGTTCTGGACTAAGGAGTTTGTTTATACCTACCCAAAACTTCTGTAGCTTGCTTTGGTGTTTTTCTTGTAGATAACAGTAATAGTTTTTCTTGTCTAATGTGGTGGATTTTTTTTGTTTCATTTCTTAGCTGTCTGTATCTAAGTTGAACTATGGGTATTTTTATGGTCCTCTAAGTGGCCCAAGCCCTATTTCTAAGTAGCATTTTATGTCTGGTTTATTTTGCGAGCCACGGAGCAACTTGTTTTGGTTCTAATAGTCCGTGCTGGTGCATGGGTGTCAAGGATGGATAGGAATTTGGTATTAAAGTACTTTACTGCTTCTTTAAGTGGTAATTGTTTCAGAACTGTCCAATTTGCAAGATTTGAGTTAATTTTGGAAATTTGTGCAGATGAAATTCTTATTGTTCTTTATTATTTTAAAAATGGACTATTGTAGATATCAGGTTTTTGCCTGATTAAATAGGTGAGGAGGTGATTTACTTACATCATCAAGCAGGGTCCCACTCTTGTATTTGAGGGGATGGGTGTTAACAAGAATCCAATCCAGAATACTTGCTTTATTTTTGGGTTTACTGATCCTAGTGGGGGAGGATATGACCTGTGAAAATCCATAAAGGTTTATGTGGTGAGTGGGGGGGTTCTTAGGAACTCATGTTCCAGACTATGTTGAAGTTCCCAAGTACAATGGTTTCTTGGGGGTAATTGCTGGATAACCAATGTAGGATATCTTCAAGGGTATTTATGTTATTGCCTGGGGGAATATACACACAGACCAGATTTATACATTTGTTCTTATTAATGTGGAGCTTAGTGATAAGAATTTCAGCATTGCCAAACAGGGATGTTTGCAGGGCATTATTGGACACTTCAAGCATGGATTTCTACAGAACAGCTACCCCACCTCCCTTTCTATTGGTTCGATCAAGCCTTAGGATGTTATAGCCTGGTGGTATAATTTCCTTATCTGAAGTTGAAGGTTTTAGCCAGGTTTCAGTAAGACCTAGTATGTTTGGGGAAAGAGAATCTAAGAGGGCATGTAGGTGTTGAATCTTAGTTTACACTTCTGATATTTAGGTGACCGATCAAGAGTGAGTTTGGGGTCTGTCTAAGATTTGTAAAGGGCCAGTGGATGAGGATGGGCCAGGATTTGGATGGATATCTCCATCCATATCTCCATCCATTGTCAAGCTGCATTGTAATCTGATTGTGAACTTCCAGATTTTAATTAATAGACTTTGGTATCTTTTGGTTTTATGGTTGGCAGATCTTGTTCTAATGACATGCTGATACCTAGTAAGATGGAAGGGGATGTATTAAGTGTTCAAGCTTGTGTGGAGCTATAAAAGTGGAGGTTTGGCCTTTTGGGTAGTGGAAACTTAAATATGTATTATATTCATAGGTAGTAAGAAAGATCTGGGACAAGCATAAAGGGTAGCAGAGAGTACAGTGGTAGTATTTTAAGTGGTTTCATTGCAAGTAACATTGGGATTATTGAGCTTGACTTGTCCCCAGTTTAAACGTTTTAAGATAGGATAGAAAGGTTAAGTACTGGGGAGCCTATTGATGACTTGGATATAGCTGACTGGTTGAAGAATGAGGGGGTGTGGTTGAAGAATGAGGGTGCGTGTTTGTAGAACTATATATTTAGCACCACTGGGGGTGGGTGAATTTGGGGGCAGGGAGGGGTGCAGAGCAAGCCTAAGCACAGCGAGGGCGAGTGAAGCAGGGCCAGACCAGGCCATAAGGTAGTAAGGGTCTATGTATACTGCATGAGTGCAATGGAGCTAAAAGTAGGTTCTTTCTTACTTTTTATTGGGTTCCTCACCTCCTTTTTATAACAATTTGTCTAAAGAGATGTGAGTGTTACTTTTTATAGTTTTAAGGCTATGAGAGTAAATTTCACTTTTATGCCCTGGTAAGACATTTAGCGTTCAAGAGCTCACACGTAAAGCATTAAGCTTTCTTGGGCAGTTTTCCACTGAGGTACTCCTTAATAGGTAGTAAGGGACTTGGTAAGCCAAATCAGGTAATAAAGGTTTTTTAAGACATTGATTGGAAGGGAGCTATTAGTGCTTCAGACCCAGTCCGGCTGTGTAAAATCTAAAATGGTGCCTGCCACAGGTAATATTTACTAACTTTGGGATTGGCTTAAGGTAATAAACAGGGAAGGGGGGGAGAAACAAGGAGTGTGGGCTGGGAGTTCTTTTGTACTGTTAATGAGCCAAGATCCAGGCAAAGACATGCCTCATAACATGTATTTAAGAAGGAGAACAAAACTACAAAACTGGCATAGAACAAACAAACCACAAAACTTCAAAAATATTACATTACTTAGATTCTGATTATGTTCTGTTTTAACAAATTAAAGAATGAAAGCACTTAATCTTTACCACTAGAGTGGCTGCCTTCTGTCAGATTGTAGAACCTGTTTTTAAATCATCTATTTGATAAGCTATTGAAACTTTCTAAAATGCAAACTTTGAAACTTAGAATATCACAGTCTCCACCCACCTGCCATGTTTCTTTCTGGATGATGTATGTAACTGTTAAAAGCTTGTAGCCACACTCTCTTCGAATTTAATTTAAATAGAACAGCATAGTGTGTGTGTTTGTTTGTGTAACACTTAACAATGATGCCACCGCCAACCTCTCTTTATTTGGAAGAGGTTGAGTTGAAGTTTGGCATAGAGAGTATGAAATGTGTCTAATTGTAGTTGGACTCCTAAAAGATGAGGAGATAAATGGAAACAGTCAGACATGGTAGGAGATGGGAGCAGAGAGAAGGTGAAACATGAAGTATTTCAGTCTGTAGGTGGGTAGAATAGAACTCTAGACTGTTGGAGTATAAGGATAATAGAAAGTTGAAAGTAAGAACAGTTAGTGCTAGTGGGGAGGATATTTATCTGAGGTAGAGGAGTCAAAGGGTAGGATGTGTAAGAACTGGCATAAAGAGGGTGTATGGTTGTATATGGTGAGACAGTTATTATCCAACCAAAACAGAGCCAGGAGACTGAGTTGTTGCTTGTGTTGGAGCATGGCATTATAGCTGCTATTGATTTGTTTAAGATGGAAGGGAAGGTTGTGCCATAGTCTGGTGGCATGAGGACTATACAGTCTCCTGCATGATCACTTTCAAAAGTTACAAGAATGAGCAATTTGTTTTAATAGAAGAGGCCTCGGGCTCTATGAAATAAGAATGGGACTGTACCAGGAGCAGCTTTCAGCTACAGTTTAACAAATGCAGACATGCTCCTTCATTAATCAGTTACACTCTCAGAAACACTCAGCTTTAAATACTCACACCATATATATATATATATATATATATATATTTTTTTTTTTTTTTTTTTTTTTTTTTTTTAGAAGATAATGTCTATGAAGTGTATTAGACAAATTCACTTTTCAGCTTTACACTTATGTTACAGAATGTAACTTTAAATAATACATCATGATGTCTAGTTGAGAAATGTACCTGCTGCAATTTGTATAGAAATGTATGGAAAGAAATAATGTACATGTACCCACATATTTTGTATTACAGGTCTAGAAAACATTTTCCTTCTAACACTGAAGAGGAAATTTGAATTGAGGGTTGACTTGGAAGATTTTGAAAGAAACAAAGTTTTTGCCAAATATACACAGTTTTCCATCTCGGCAATGGCAATTAATGGTGAAGAAGACGGTTACAGAATATTTCTGACTGGATTTATAGATGGGGGAGCAGGTAAAACTGAATCTATTAATAACATGAAGGCATAAAATGAGTGTATGTTTTTAATTATAGAATGCCTGGTTCTAAGGGATTGGACTACTGGATGATATTTAATTATTACAGAGAATCCACAATAATTTGTTCACTACTAGTGAATCATACACATGTTTCTGCAGGACAACAAAATTTGCCAGTCACTATTGACCACTTTCTGGTATAGCTAGGGAGAGCACATGTTCTAAACTGCAAATGTTCCTAAATCTGAATCAACAAGAGCTGCCTGGCCTCAAATAAAAGCTGACAGCTAGACAAATAACATAACATCAACCGAGTCCACTTTTAAATACCAAAATCTCGCTTTAAAATAACAAACCCAAAATATCGAAATTTCGGTATCTCGACATTTTAAAGTGGGGAAAAAAAAGAGACAGCTAAAATAAAGTGTTTGCAAGGGGGCAAGCCCCCCTGCACCCCCCACAGTCCCCTACTTAAATATACCAACTCCGAGATTGCGCTACAGTGAAGAGAACGGTAATGGTCCTGTTGCACTTACTGTTCTCTTCACTGTAGCGCAATCTCGTAGTTGATACATTGTGTGGGTGTGGGGGGTGCAGAGGGGCTTGGCCCCCTGCAAACACTTTGTTTTAGTTCATTTGTTTTATTTTTTTTTCACTTTTAAATGTTGAGATCTCTGTGTTTTGGGTTTGTTATTTTAAAACTCGAGATTTTGGTATTTCGGGATTTAAAAGTGGACCCCATCAACCATATGTTAGCCTTGAACAAGAAAGTTTGGAAAAAACAGCATTTATCATGATTTAGAAAGCCCATGTTAAGATTCTAATGCATTCTACCACTCTAAAAATGAGTTTGTACTGAACAGTGTTGTTGTTTATACTTCTTTAATAGCACTTACTGCTCTGGGGATATGAAAATGTGTACTTTGAATTACAGAGCCAGGCATAACTCTAAAATAATTTAGTAATTATCCAGATTTTTAAGAGGATAGGGTATTTTAAATGTTTTATTTTGACTAAACACAATATAAATATATTTCCACAGTGGTTCATATGATGCATCTGTCCAGTACTTATATGTTTTGGGAATGTGGTAAGTCTGTCAGGCTCAGGACACCAATTTGTGCAAAACAATTTCACTGAAAATGTTGATTCAGGGAAACCAAGGTTGCCCTTACTCTACTGTTATGTAACCGTGGAGTTGATACATAAAAATTAGAGGATGTGGAGGGTCCCCCCTCATGGGAGTGAAGGGGGGTTATCAACCTACAAAGAAAAGCTTTCACTGATTGTGGTATTCAGAGTAAACATTTCAAGCGATTGGTATTTGATTTACATGTATTTGCCATTGAGGAATCATCATGACTCCATTTGTTTCTATATCATAAAGTCCAATCTACCTTTTACTAAGGTTTGGTGTAACTCTTACAGCAGCTTTTGTTTTTTAAGGAAATCCAGGAAATGACAATAATATGATAATTTGATTGAAAAATCTTTATAGGATTGATAGGGAATCGGTTTTGTAGAAATTCCATAATTTTGGTAGAAGACACGTTGGTATTGTATGCTCTGAAGTCAGGAATAATTTGAACCAATATGAAATTATATTTTCAAATGAAAGAATAATATAATCATAAGTGAATATATAAATGGAATCTAAATTGGGTTTGTGTTATGATTCTAAGATATTTTGTTTGCAGTGTCACTTTTTTTCAGTAATTCAAGTATTTTTGATTAATTGAATTTTTTTTCTACATTTTTTAATTTCATATGCAACTAAATTTTGAGAGGATATTAATTTGGGTGAGTCATTTAAGTTAGTACTCTAGCATCAGCAAATAAATATAGTTGACTTTCCGATCCCTTACCCCTTTTAAACTTGTTAGTGATATTGTTTTGTCTGATTCAGTTTGAGAAGTGCTTGAGCACCAACAGAGAAAGTAACAACCTTAGTAATTATGGCGCTGCTTTAGCCTTGCAATATAAATAGTATTGAACATTGTATTTCCATTAAAAGTTTGCAAAATTACCCCAATCAAGCAAACCACATGCTTATTCTATGCCTGAGTTGTTTAGAGTTAGATGTATCTTTTTTTTACAAGCTGCAAGTGAAGTGAAGTTTTTTTTTAAATATTATCTTGAGCCTGTCATATAATATAAATTTAATATTGTCTATACAAAATATAAAAAAATACATCTATAATATTCTGGCAGTTAAAATTTCAATATAAATGTTATGATAAATGTTTAAATGAGATATTGATCTCCAAGAGCATTAATCTACTGAGTCTTTGTCTTGTTTCAGAATTAATACTCTTATGGAATATTTCTTGGTAGAATAAATGATTGATTTATTTTATTTATTTATTTATTTATTTATGTATTTACTTATTTGTTTTATATTTGTTGATCATGATTGTCCAGCTGAGCTAAAGAACCCTTTTTCAGCAGAGGCCCTGTCCAGCAGAGCTAAAGAACCCTTTTTCAGCAGAGGCCCGGGGAGAAAAGCTCCAACATATTATACAATTTATTATAAATTCTTTAATTCTTTAATAATTTTGTATAGTTTTGAACATTTCATGTACTCTTCTTCTCTTTCGGCTGTTCCCATTAGGGGTCGCCACAGCTGATCATCTGTTTCATTTCTTCCTGTCCTTTGCATATTGCTCTGTTACACCAACCACCTGCATGTTCTCTCTCACCACATCCATAAACCTTATCTTGGGCCTTCCTTTTCCTCTTACCTGGCAGCTCCATCCTTGGCATCCTTTTCCCAATATACCCAGCATCCCTCCTCAGCACATGTCCAAACCAATGCAATCTCACCTCTCTGACTTTGTCTCCAAACCATCCAACCTGAGCTGACCCTCTAATATACTGATTCCTAATCCTGTCCATCCTTGTCGCACCCAGTGTAACTCTTAACATCTTTAACTCTGACACTTTCAGCTCTGACTCCTGCTTTTTGTCAATGCCATCATCTCCAACCCATACAACATAGCTGGTCTCGCTACCCTCTTGTAGACCTTCCCTTTCACTCTTACTGTTACCCGGCTGTTAAAAATCACTCCTGACACTCTTCTCCACTCATTAAAGCCTGCCTGTACTCTCTTCTTCACCTCTCTTCCACTCTCACCGTTACTCTGAACTGTTGATCCCAAGTACTTAAACTCATCCACCTTTGCCAACTCTGCTCCCTGCATCCTCACCATTCCTCTTTTCTCCCTCTCATTCACACACGCATTATCTGTCTTAGTCCTGCTGACCTTAATTCCTCTCCTCTCTATAGCATATATCCACCTCTTCAGGGTCTCCTCAACCTGGTCTCTACTACAGATCACAATGTCTATTGCAAACATCATAGTCCATGGGGCCTCCTGTCTGATCTCATCTGTCAACCTGTCCATCACCATTGCAAATAAGAAAGGGCTCAGAGCTGATCCTTGATGTAATCCCACCTCCACCTTAAATGCATCTGTCACTCCCACTGCAGACTTCACCGCTGTGACACTACCCTTGTACACATCCTGCACCACTCTTGCATACTTCTCTGCCACTCCTGACTTCCTCATACAATACCACAACTCCTCTCTAGGCACCCTATCATATGCTTTCTACAAGTCAACAAAGACACAATGCAACTCCTTCTGACCACCTCTATATTTCTCCATCACTCTCAAAGCAAACATTGCATCTGTAGTGCTCTTTCCCGGCATGAAACCATACTGCTGATCACTAATCATCAGCTCCCTTCTTAACCTAGCTTCCACTACTCTTTCCCATAACTTCAAGCTGTGACTGATCAGATGTATCCCTCTGCAGTTACTACAGTTGTGCACATCACCCTTATTCTTAAAAATGGGTACTAAAACACTTTTGTTTCCACTACTCAGGCATCCTCTGACTTTCCCATATTTCATTAAGCAATCTGGTTAAAAAACTCCACTGCCATTTCTCCTAAGCACCTCCATGCTTCAACTGGTATGTCATCTGGACCAACAGCCTTTCCATTCCTCATCCTCTTCATAGCACTTTGTACTTCATCCTTGCTAATTTGTTTCACTTCCTGAGTCACTATCCTCACATCATCTCTCTCATTCTCTTCATTAATCAGCCCCTCAAAGTACTCTTTCCATCTGCTCAACACAATCTCCTCACTTGTGAGTATGTCTCCCTCACTATCCTTTATCACGCTGACATGCTGCACATCTTTCCCAGCTCAGTCCCTCTGTCTAGCCAATCAGTACAGGTCTTTATTTTCAGTCTTTAGTGTCCAGCCTTTCATATAATTCCCCATATGCCTTATCCTTAGCCTTTGCCACCTCTCTCTTTGCCATGCTCCTCATCTCCTTATACTCGTCTATTTTCTTCATCTCTCTCACAATCCCACTTCTTCACCAGCCTCTTCCTCTGTATACTCTCCTGTACTTCCTTATTCCACCACCAGGTCTCCTTGTCCTCCTTCCTCTGTCCAGATGTCACACCAAGCACCTTTCTAGCTGTCTCCCTTACCATCTCTGCTGTAGTTACCCAGTTATTCCATAACTCTTCACTGCCCCCCCAGTGCCTGTTTTAATTCTTCCCTGAACTCCACCTCACAATCACCCTTTTTCAACTTCCACCATTTGATCCTTAGCACTGCTCTCACACTTGTCCTCCTCTTCTTGATCACCAACATCATCCTACAGACCACCATTCTATGCTGCCTAACTATACTTTCCCCTGTCACCACTTTACAGTCTCCAATCTCCTTCAGACTGGCCCTCTTGCATAGGATACAATCCACCTGTGTGCATCTTCCTCCACTCCTGTACATCACCCTATGCTCCTCCCTCTTCTTAAAATATGTATTCACCACAGCCATGTTCATACTTTTCACAAAATCCACTACCATCTGACCTTCTGCATTCCTCTGCTTAACACCATACCTGCCTATAACTTCCTCATCCCCTCTGTTCCCTTCACCAACATCCCCTCTGTTCCCTTCACCAACATCCCCATTAGAATCCACTCCTCCAATCACCAGTCTCTCACCCTTGGGTACACTCACCACCACTTCATCCAACTCACTCCAAAATTTTTCTTTCTCATCCATCGCATACCCAACCTGCGGAGTGTATGCACTAGAAACATTCATCATTACACTATCAATTTCCAGCTTCATAAACATCACTCTATCCAATACTTTTCACCTCCAAAACACTCTTGGCATACTGTTCCTTCAGGATAACCCCTACCCCATTTCTCCTCCAATTCGCACCATGATAGAACAATTTGAACCCGCCTCCTGAACACCTGGGCTTACTCCCCTTCCATCTGGTCTCTTGCACACACAATATTTTCTGAAGTGACAGTTCATAAAGTTATGGTATTAAACCATTTTAGTCTGCAACTTTATCAACTTACAAGTCTTCAATTTGGTCTTTAATTTTGTTAATGTTCTTCCTAATAAGTATTTATTTATATTGCTAAAATATTCTGTTTATTTATATTCGCTTTGATGGAATTATAAATATTACCAAAATGTATTTTAAATTTGAACGTGTATCTTAATGTTTTATTTCCTTTATTTTAATAGGATGTGAACACCTTGTATGTTTTTGCTTGGAAATGATCTTGTCAAACCTTGTGATGTTACCTTGAAAGTCTTAGTTTAACTTCCTCCAGACCAAATTACAGTCTTAATAGTCCATATTTGTTGGTATTTCTTATTCGATGTCCAAATATATTAATGCACCTTTTAGTACTTTGGAGTTGTCTATATTTAACCTAACAGAAATAGAAGAATCACTGGATTCACTTGGGGTTAATGCTCTCGGTAAAAAGCAAAGTACAATAACGTATAAAACACCAACCAAGAGCAATACAATGAAGAGCATACAGTCCAAAGATAGTCAAATGTTCACCAGTAATGTTAAGCACATCCAATAACGATCTCCAAATAGTTCATATGGTAAAAGAATTTAATAGAGGTGCACATATAAAACAATGGTTAGCGCTTTCGCATAATGCTTCATCAGACCAGTTAAATTCTTATTACGAAAGGATTTAAATACGTAAATCGGCGGGAAAACATTCAAAGAATCACTGTCCTTAAAGAAACATCTACGTAAAAACTCATTATTGCTGAAGATATCAAAATTTTAAAAACTTATTTAAAAACAAAACAAATAAGCATGTATACACAAATCAATACTGCAGTCTAGCTGCTCAAGTTATAACAACGACAAGTACTTGTTACATCAAAACAAGAGCTAATATAAGTTCATTATATGTGTAAAACACCAAAAAATGCATTTATAAGTACATATCTCAACACACTGCAGCTAACATCTTATATGCATAAGTCATGACATAGAATCATAAGATAAACTAATCTATAATCATACATTTAAAACACTATTGAATATGTTCCCATTATACCTCTTATTTGTATGTATTTTGTAGTAAATCGCCTCGTATTATGCTACGTGTATATACATATAAACTAAATCATGAATTATGATAATAGACCTATATGTGCATAATATTGGGCATACATACATATAAAACATTTCATATTTCACATGTGTTATCTAGAAAATCCTTTTTAATTATAATATAAATTATATAAAATTTTCTATATGAAGAATATGTCAGTGCTGTATCTTGAGCCTCCTCTTTTTCAAGTAAGGTTTGACTGGCACTCTCCCATTCAGCCCTGGTGGCTTATCGGACCTAAACTTAATGATCCAGTCACTTTCCTTAGACTCTGTAAGATTGGACAAATCCCCCTTCCTGAAAGAATCATGCAACTTCTCTAATATCCTAAATCTAAATGTATGGTCAGTACCTAAGTCCACTATGTGTTTTGCCAAGGCATTACTCAAAGTGCCCTTCCTAATGTGGTATATGTGCTCACTATCTCGAAGACACCTGTTGGTCTTACTTATCTTTCAGGAAGGGGGATTTGTCCAATCTTACAGAGTCTAAGGAAAGTGACTGGATCATTAAGTTTAGGTCCGATAAGCCACCAGGGCTGAATGGGAGAGTGCCAGTCAAACCTTACTTGAAAAAGAGGAGGCTCAAGATACAGCACTGACATATTCTTCATATAGGAAATGTTTTATATAATTTATATTATAATTAAAAAGGATTTTCTAGATAACACATGTGAAATATGAAATGTTTTATATGTATGTATGCCCAATATTATGCACATATAGGTCTATTATCATAATTCATGATTTAGTTTATATGTATATACACGTAGCATAATACGAGGCGATTTACTACAAAATACATACAAATACGAGGTATAATGGGAACATATTCAATAGTGTTTTAAATGTATGATTATAGATTAGTTTATCTTATGATTCTATGTCATGACTTATGCATATAAGATGTTAGCTGCAGTGTGTTGAGATATGTACTTATAAATGCATTTTTTGGTGTTTTACACATATAATGAACTTATATTAGCTCTTGTTTTGATGTAACAAGTACTTGTCGTTGTTATAACTTGAGCAACTAGACTGCAGTATTGATTTGTGTATACATACTTATTTGTTTTGTTTTTAAATAAGTTTTTAAAATTTTGATATCTTCAGCAATAATGAGTTTTTACGTAGATGTTTCTTTAAGGACAGTGATTCTTTGAATGTTTTCCCGCCGATTTACGTATTTAAATCCTTTCGTAATAAGAATTTAACTGGTCTGATGAAGCATTATGCGAAAGCGCTAACCATTGTTTTATATGTGCACCTCTATTAAATTCTTTTACCATATGAACTATTTGGAGATCGTTATTGGATGTGCTTAACATTACTGGTGAACATTTGACTATCTTTGGATTGTATGCTCTTCATTGTATTGCTCTTGGTTGGTGTTTTATATTTAACCTTTCTTGTATTTGAACAAATAAGTAGTTTTATGAAACAAAACATTTTAAAATCTCCCATAAAAATACATAAATACATTTGTAACAGCTTCACATTATTTTATCAAAGCCACACGAGAATAGAAATAGAGGCAGCTGCCCCAGGCTTGTGCTTTTTAGCAGGAAATGACTAGCACTGTAGAACAGATGCTGACTGTTCCATGGAAGCAGTCTTTGCAAATGGTTATGCAGCTAAATTCAGGCATTGATGTAGTTGCTCTTAAATGCATGATCAGCACTATATAAGATGTGCTGTTCTGCCCTTGCAAGGCTATAACCAATATTATAATACTTTAAATATTACAGCTGTTTAAATTTCATTAATTGGCTATACCAAGCATCTAGCAAACTTTTCAGCTGCAGTTTACGGAAGGGTTTTGAGACAATGTAGATGAAAAGCTACGTAGTAGCTGTTTGCCTGTAGCTAAAAGATTTTTCTGGGATTTTGTGCTGGATGATTTGATTTTTGTCCTTAACTGGTCCCAATCAAGGTATTGTTCAGGCACCAATTGACCTACGTACAACTTTGATAATAACGATGGGTTTAAGGTATTTATTGATTAGTCTTTATTTTTGTTTAATGCAATATGAAGGCAAATACCTAAAAAAAAAAAAAAAAAAAAAAAAAAACTAGCTAACTATCATTAATTCTAAATTTGAATAACAAAGCATTGTGGTTGAAATTAGGATAGGAAATAATCTTAGAAATATTACAATTTAGAAAATAAATGTAAAATACTTTGTATTCCAAAGTATTCTAAAGTTTCCAAAATGTATATATATTGTATATAAAATAATGTGATTTCATATTTATATGCAATTGGATTTTGTAGATTTAATTTTGAGCCCATTTTAAAGCAGATGTGATATGTTTTATAGCAGAAGTGTCCTTATCAAGAATGGAATTAAAATCCATAACTAGACCTAAATGGCACTTCATATTTTCTAGGATTTTATTAAAAATATTTTATACTGTCATAACATTTTTGAAATCCAAAAAGCACTAACTAATGTACTGATTCTATTTTGATATTTCTTTTCTATCATTATGTACATATCCTTATTCTAATAGGATAGAATTTTTAGGATTATGGTTTAATTTTTCTATTAAGTAGTGCACTATGGGCTAAATAAATTTTAGACTAGTAACTCAATAGATGTAGGTATACAGTTTTTTTATAAACCTGTAGAAGGAAAAACATTTATTTATTTATATTTATATATATATATATATATATATATATATATTATATATATATATATATATATATATATATATATATATATATATATATATATATATATATATATATATATATATCATTAAACTTTAACATATCTGTTTAAGTGATCATAAAAGTCAAATGTTATTCTGTCTCCAGGAGCAGTTACACTTACAGCTGTCTTTTTTTTAATAAAGCTTTCGGATATTTTTTAATTATCCATATCAGTGATGCTTTTTACATTTTTCTAGGCAGAATGCTTCAGCAATCTAGAATTATAGTGTTTGAGGATGCATACCTTCTCTACATAGAGATTATGCAGTTTATCTATTGTAAAGTTTATTAGTTTGGTGAAAGCAGCACTTGTAGAAGTTTCAAGTTTATATAGGAAGAATGTTTCTGGTATTACAAGAAGCTTGATTTTCTGCTTGTTGAAACATGGTAGTACCCTAACATACAATTTATCTATTTATTTGCATTTTGTTGACTGAACAGAGCCCACTGACTTGAGAGTATGGCCATATTCATGGGACTCCTTGGGTGGCATTTATGCTAACCAGGGGAAAGTTGTCAAAGACAACAAGGAAACTCCCCTTCCTTTCTTCTGATAAGTGCCACAGGTTTATTTCTAAACACATCAATTGTTATTGACTCAGCCAGACGTGACAACAATTTTGCTCTTTGACACTGACTGCCCTGATCATCCTGTGATGTTAATCACATCTGCTGAAAGTTGTTGGACTTCCATTGCCCCAGACAGGCTGCTAGTGTTTGAAATGCAAGCTACATAGAATGCATTTGTTTTGCAGAAACACCATTGCAGTAATGAATTTATTACAATCAGTGTAATTGTTTAATCTGTTAGAAAAATTACTTCAGCCGAATAATAAATGCAAAAAGTTGCTTTTATTGATCAGAGAAAAAGATTTTCTTGGGTCTGCTACATGTGATTGTGTACCATTAGCTTGAGACACACTTTTACATGCTGTCAGAAGCTCCTGCTGACAAGTGTCCTACCTTCCACTAATTTGATCCCTTGGACTTGGCAAAGGCTAACTGTCCCTCCCAGAACATTGACACTAATCCTAAAAACTCCCACTCAGTCCCTAAACATAATCTCCAGATAGTTCCATAAACCCAAAATCCCCTTCCCCTCCCTAATCCCAACCTTCTACTACCTTCCACTCATTTCCTAAACCTAAAATCCCCATCCCAATCATAATATCCTGATCCCCTCCCCTCCTGAGCCCTAATCCCTTGATTGCTCCCTAAACCTAAATTCCCCCTCCCCCTCGCCATTTCCCTTTCCTACTTACCTGGCCTGTGGCAAGCACTTGCTTGTGTCTGTCTGCTGGGAAATGAGCAGGTGCTGCAACAGTTGCATTGCTGAACTCACATTTGAGTCTGAGTGTGAGCAGCTGGTTGGGCAGTCAAGGCTACAGTCAACTTAATGGAATTCAAGCAGATGGGGCTCCGTTGATTGTAAGGATCTTATTTTTTACACACATGCTTTTGTTTCAACTCTGAGTTTTTAGTACTTGCCATCCATTGAGTGTAACACATAAATAACTGACTGCTCATAGGCATCAATGAGTTAAATTTTTTTGTGAAACTTCATGAGTACAGCAACCCCTGTGTCAGTACTTTAGTATGATAACCTGTGCTGGGTATAGGAATAGAACCTATACCTTCTAATATTTCTTTCATTTCGAATAAACATGGGTGATACTTTACTGTTGGTGCAGTATTTTTCTGCTGTTTTCGGGGTCTATATTAGTTCGCTGAAATTCAGCGACCAAGTATTTGTTCACTGCTATTCAGTGAAAATCAAATGATAAAACAGTTAAACTCCCTTAGATCAAGATGCAGCAGTCAAACAACAAAAGGCAAATAGTCAAACAACAAAAGGCAAATAGTAGAAATAAAGACAACTGCTCAACGTTCATAGCTTTAATGGTAGAATTAATAAAAACAAACCTTTCAAGACACAAGCTCTTTTTTCCATGCATAAATTATAAGTTATGTACACCATTATTTTAAATACCAAGCCAGCCAATAAAAATAAAAGCAAATATGTAACTACAGCTATTAGTATTTAAAAGTACATATTAAAAACACATATAATAGATGTTCTATATAATGTCAATATTGTACATGTATACAAAAACATAACCAATAACTTGTAACATATTTTGCTTGGCCTTTAAAATAGGTTTAATATTGTTTGCTAATTACAAACCAGGGTGTGTGTCTACCCTGAAGTAACTAATTGCACTGCAATTTCTGTAGCATTCAAAATGTCACCACCCCACCGCTCTTATTTGAAAATTTTTCTTTGTAATGGGATGTATAAAATATAAACCAGTATTAATGGGGTTACAATAAATGCACTCATAACATGGTACTGTTCTGACTGTGTTTGGCACATGCTATACAGAGAATGTAGTGCATAGGGCTAACTGCTTAGCGTGTGATAATTTCTGTATAGGTAAGACGAATATTGGAGCACATCTTTCAGAAATTCGTAGAAGTATAGAAAGTAATGCACTATTTAAGCATACTTCCATTAGAGGAAGTCAACATAAATTTAGAAATTGTAGAGTATAAGTGGATTAGTTATAGATTTAATATAGTTTGCTAAGCATGTCAAACCCAGATTTGATGAATATGCTTCACCTCAAAAAATCTAGATCCGTCAGAGCCACAAGGGCGGGAGACTTAAACCTCGACACGGCTATTAATAGGACGTGCTGGAGGGATAGATTCATCACCCAAAGACTCCCTATGCTGTGGAATAAAATCCCGGTATATGTGAGGCAGAGCACCTCGCTGGCCTTGTTCAAGAGAAATCTTGACCAATGGATGGGAGATCGCAGATATACCCCAGGGATTACCTCAGTGTCACTGCTCAACAGAGGCACAGCAAAATAATGGGTATAGTTCCCCATACTAAAGGGGTGGCGTAAGCCACAAAACTATGGGCTAGGCTTGTAAATGCCCTCTGGCAGATAGCCTAGTATGAACCTATGAACCTATGAACCTATAAGTTATTGATTGTTATATTTTTGTATATAGGTACAATATTGACATTGTATAGAATGTCTATATTTTTAATATGTATTTTTTAAATACTAATAGTTGTAATCACATGATATTTTGCTTTTATTATTGGCTGCCTTGGTATTTAAATAATGGTGTACATCATTTATTTTATGCACTGAAAAAGAGCTTGCATCTCAAGCTTTGCTTTTATTAATTCTACCATTAAAGCTTTGAACATTGAGCAGTGGTATTTATTTCTACTATTTAGAGAAAATCACTTCCGCAATTCACTGAATAATCCAAGGATAATGAAATACTTCCCCCACAGCACAACAGCTAAATCAAACCCACCCTCCCAACTATATATACCAACTCCAAGCTTGCACTATCTTGAAGAAAAAGATAAACTTGTGTAGTTTGCCAACTATGTCTTTGCCCTTGGAATATTCAGGGAATATTCAGCGAATCGCAGAAGTGATTTCCGCTGAATAGGGGTCAATGAATATGCTTGCTGAAAATACATTTTGGCAAACTAATATAGACCCATTTTCAGTTAGTAGTACTGCTGGCATGTGACACACTTTGATATTCCATTATAGGACAGGATTTGTAAACCAAGCAAGAGTATGGAAGCTCTGTTAGACAACAGCATAACAAAATGAGCAAAGGATAATATGAAGGTGTTGCTGATCAATGCTGAGCCACAACAAGAAACTCCACTCCTTACAAGCCCTTCTCATCCTGGAGGGCATTGTCATTTGTGTAGTGACTGAGACATTGTTTAAAACAGCGGAGAGCACTCTAGCTGTGCAGGGCTGTAACACCTTCCATAGATTTAGACCAGCTACTGTGCAGGAGGATACAAAGATGGAGATGTCTCCTCCTTCATCAAGAGAAGGATTATATCAAGGCTGGTAAAGCAGAATGATGCACAAGAGTTTCTTCATGTCAAAATAACCATCAGAAATGTCCCTTATCATATGTTTGCTAGCAATAGAACTCCCTCTATGACCAAGAAAGGGACCACACCTATGTATAGTAAGTAGAATCACCCCATATTTAACCCAATACCATTTTCCTAGATGAGTTAAAGTATCCAGCTATAGACTGGGAAACCTACACCACCACAATATACATGCACAGAGATTCTTGGATTTTGCCAATATAAATGCCATAGAACAATTATTCAGAGGACCCACTGTGGAAGCAACATTTTGGATCTTATCCCCACTAATATGGGGCATCTATCACCATTCCTATCTTATCTTTATTTGTTAGGTCTAACCATAAGGCCATCTCCTTTGAAATGGATCCCTTCCACCCAAGGTACCTAAACAAAATGTCTCTAAGGTAAGCTACTTATAAGTGATGGATTGGCAAGTTTCAAATCCCCATCAAACCCAGTTAAATTCACTGAATGTGTGGAAGTAAGCACCACTACACTGTACCAGTACCAGCATATAAACAGCTGTATAGATGCAGTAGTACCTTGTAGGGACAAGAGTAGACAAACCCCAGAAACAACCCCTACCCCAATGGTGGTACCATAATATCAACAAACTTTACAAAAAAGGAACAGAATGTTGACCAAAAGTAGGAAGAGTAATTCCCAGAATGAATGATACAACCTTCATCACTGAAATAAACAAAGGGTACCTGAGTATTATCACAACCACATTGTGAATCTCTCATCATTATTTAAGTTATGGCCCAATGAATCTGTGGTTTGGCAAGGGTTTGGAGAGCTACTAAGCAGCTATGTGTGATATTGGGTGATCACCCAGAACCAGTAATAAGCCCTAAATTCCACTCCCATGTTGATGTCCTTCAGTGAAGGATTTCATTTTAAGTACAGTGGCCCCATCTGTGACAAGCAGAACACAGCCAAAAAATGTAAAGCGGAGTAATTACTCTGAATTCCAAAGACAGAACAACCTGATTATATGTAAAAACTGTGAAAAGTATGTAATTATGAAATGTTTGCAAATGTGTTTCTTTGTGGTTTAACAAAAATTGGATCCAGAAAACACACAGTGACAGCAAAGAAGCATACTCCTTTGAGTAGCTGACATTTTTGCCTATTCCCTTCTCCAGAAATGTTTTAAAAGCTTGACTGTTTAGAAGTCATCCAAACGGGGAAAAAACATGTACAAATGGGACACTTTTTAGAGTACGCCTATCTGTCACTTAACACACACATAAGAGAGGCTATCACTCCAGGGGGCCAATGTAGTATGTGAAGGATGTAAAGAGAAAGCTTACAAACTGAGTTTGTTTCTTCATAAACGAGTATCACAACAACACACTGCATTTTGTTCACATGGCACTCATCTTGTCTCAACTCTGATTAACAGAACGGCAAAACATGGCGTCCAGGTTTGGTCAACATTCATGACATTAAAGGCAAAGAGTTGTTTGTCCCTAATTTCAGCAAGTATGACCAATTTGGAACCTGGTTCCAAGAGATTCACAATGTGGTTGCAAGAATACACAAGTACCAAACAAAGAAATATGGAGCTTAATAAAATCTACCAAAACCAAGTCTGAGGGCAAAATAGCTACTGCCCAAGCCAAGTTTGAGGGTAAAATAGCTACTGCCCAAGCCAAAGATAATTGCAAGGCCTTTTTTATTTATGCTCATAATCTCAGAAGCACAATACAGCAATGCGCTCAGCTGATTGAGAATGTTATCTATACTGAGGCTGGAGATATAGCCAACTTACTGACCAATAAATTCAGCTTACATTTTGCCACTCCGTCTCCTCCATCTGTCCCACTAGTTATAGCTGAAACTGGCTTGCCTGCAGTTATTACACAAGACCAAGTCCTATGGGTCCTGACAATATCCCTATGTGCATCTTAAATGACATGAAACATAATTTAGCCCATGCTAAAACACTGCTCATCCGCAGCCTCATTACAGGTTTTGTACCACATGAATGGAGAAAAAGGAGATGAAAATATGGTAAATTACCTTCACAAAGAGAGCAGTCACCAGTAGATTCCCCCAGTGTCCAGCGGCAGGACCCCTCCCGCTTGGCATCTACTTCTCAGAACTAAAATGGCTCTGGCTCCCTAAGTTTGCAGATGACTACAAGCTAGAGGCTTCATTGGATCTCCAAATGACATAGCCATCCTGTCAGAATCTTTGTACTAATTTAACTGGAACCGGAAATCATGGACTGAAATAAAAATGCCAGATGTTCGGGATTTGGGAAATTAAGTGGACAGTGACCTAACTTTCAACCAATTTGTGCCCATTGTTGTAAGAAAGTCCTTTTATTTGGCACAGCTTATAAACAAAGGGATTGTATTTAGATCTATAGATGTTATTGTCCTCCCTTTACTCAGCCCTTGTTAGGGCAAACATTGACTAAAATGCCATCATTGCCATGTATCTCTGAAGACATATGCAACAAATGAAATGCCCACAGAGATACCTTACTACAAGGATATAAGGAGGCCTAAACAATATAGGTTCATAGGTTCATACTAGGCTATCTGCCCTGGGGCAATTACAAGCCTAGCCTGATTTTGTTTGGCTTACGCCACCCCTTGATTTGAGTATACTGTTTAAGGTTTAGTTTACTGTGCCTCTGTCTAATAGTGACATGGAAGTAATCCCCGGGATAAACCTACGATCCCCCATCCACTCATCAAGATTTTTCTTGAAGAGATTCAGTGAGGTGCTCTGCCTAACATTTGGAATTCTATTCCAGAGTGAAGGGAGCCTCTGGGTTATAAATCTGTCCCTCCAGCAAGTTCTATTTATTTCTGTGCTGAGGTTCAAGTCCCTCGAGCGTGTGGCTCTAAGGGATTTAGATTTACTGAGGTGGAGCATGTCCATTAATTCTGGATTGGACATAGCTTTATATGTCAGGCATAGATCGCCTCGAAGTAGGCGGTATGCAACTGAGTAGAGCTGGAGTTTTTTTAACAGAGCAGCATATGGCATCTGCTTGAGTCCCTTGAGCCTCTTGGTGAGGTACTTTTGGGGTCTTTCTAATTGCTGCAGGTGTCGGGTAAGGTACATCCCAAAAGGGGCATTATATTCTATGATAGGCCTGATGAGGGATGAATAAAGGGGCACGGTTACCTCTCTTGATCTAGATGTGAATCCTTTCATGATGAGGTGGGCTATGTAGAAGGTCTTTCTAACCACTTTGGCAATGTGGTTGTCAAAGGAGAGATTGCTATCAACTTGGGTCCCCAGATCCCTAATTACTTTCTCTGTACTTAATGGGTTACCGCCTATGTGGTAATTTGTGGGCACATTGTTTTTGCCAAAGGGTATGACTATACACTTTTTGCATTTAGCTTTAGACCATGGCTCTGGCACCAGTTATCCGTCTCTGTGACCTTTTTGAAGGATGTTTGTGTCAGCTGGAGAGTCGATTATGGCACTCAGTTTGCAGTCATCTGCAACTTGGTGAGCCATAGTCCTCCCACGTTGGCCTGTACCCCGGAAAAGTATATACCGAACAAGAGCGGTCCCAGGACAGAACCTTGTGGGACACCGCTTGTGACTGGTTTCGAGTCTGACATGGCTCCAGCAGCTCTCACTCTGTGGGTTCTGTCTTTGAGCCAGTTTGCGACCCATCTTGTGACATAGGGGTTTATATTTAAGCTGGATAGCTTATCTATGATGCCCGAGTGGGGTATTGTGTCAAATGCCTTTGCTATGTCCAGATAGGCTATGTGGACTACCTTCCCTTCATCTATGGCTTTGGTGACTGTTTCAAAGAAGTTGACCAGGTTCAAAAGGCAGGATCTGCCCTTGACGAAGCCGAATTGGGTAGGATCTAGTGTCTGTAGGTCCCCAATGTTTATGAGTTCCATGATGATCCTCTCCATAGCCTTGCAGACTAGGCTAGTCAGGCTTATGGGGCGATAGTTTCCAGGGTCCGTAGAGGCTCCACCTTTGTGGAGTGGGACCACTATTGCTGTACACCATTCTGTGGGCACATATCCTGTAGTGAGGCTGAGATTGTACAGCTGTTTTATTTGAGGGGTTAGTTCTTCTTGGAGTTAATGTAGGATGCAACCCGGGATGCCATCTGGTCCCATGGAAGCAGTGTTTTTTGCTTTGGAGAGGGAAGCCTTCACCTGAGCATCAGAGATGTTTGGGAGGCAGCCCTCTGCTGGGATAGATACTTGCTCTTTTGGGGGGGAGGGGGTGGAGAAGTTTGTACTGAACCTGTCTGCCAGGATATTGGCGATGTCTGTGGGTTCAGTGTATTTTTTGCCGTTAGAATCAACTCAGAACAAGTCTGGGAGTTGCATCACAGATTCCTAACATAACTGAAAAAAGCCTTATGATTGTCTTTAGTGTCCTGTGCAATTTTTCTCTCGAAGCTGGTCTTAGAGGATTTTATGAGGGATCGTAATTTTTTGCTAGTACTGATCAGAGCTGCCTTCCCTATTAGGGATTTTGCTCTATCATGTAGTAGCTTCCTCCTTCTGTTGTACAGTTTATTTATGACTGGGGTCCACCAGACTGGATGCCTGCCTTTGGATGATTGGGTCTTGGTTTTGTTTGGGATAGCATGATCCATGCATTCCTGGAGATGTCCGTAGAATGCATTTATATAGGATTCTGCAGTTTGGGCCGTAGTTTCCACAGGCCCTGGGGCCTTGAAGGATTCCACTTCACTTTGAGAAGTTTTTCACTGTGGTTTTCTGGGTTGGGGGTGGGGTCGGGATGTGGATATCCAGTGAAATTAATTTATGGTCTGATCTTACCAATGAGGGATATACTTCTGGTATGGAGCATAGAGTATCCATGTTGGTAATGATCAGGTCTAGTATGTTATCCCCTCTTGTGGGAGTGGTGACTAGTTGTTCCATAGCATTTGAGTTTATAATTTCCAGGAACCTTTGGGCTAAGGTGCTGGGGCTTGAGTAGTGCTCCCAGTCTATTTTTGGGTAGTTGAAGTCACCCAATATAATGTTGTTCGGAGAGATCTTCATGCTCTCCAATGTTTTCAGGAAAGCCGAGTGGGATTCCTGACTTTGAGAGGGTGGTCTGTAGGATGTTATAAACTGAAAAGCAGTCTTGCCCACTGTTAGTTGCACATGGATGATCTCCGATACTTCGTGCAATGCCACTAACCTGGAGGTGTGGCTATCCTTGATAAATATGGAAACTCCCCCTCCTTTTGTGGTTCGGTCCGGGTTTTGGGGCCAAAAAGCATGATATGAGGTATAACCTGGTAGTGCTGGGGTGCTCTCTGGAGCCTTGAACCATGTTTCTGTCACTGCACAGATATCGATGTTCTCCATACTGAGGAGAACTTCGAGTGCGTGCATCTTGAGGTTAAGACTTCTGGCGTTTAGCAGCATTACCCTTAGTTTCTTGTTCCTTGTGCTGTCTATGGAGGTGGGTTTGAATTTTGAGCCTTGCCTAAAAAAGGCACTATGGGGGTGGCAAAAGCCTTTGCCGATATCCAAAAGCCCAGTGGTGACAGGTGCAAGCCATCCCCTAGCAAAGCAACGTGGCTTGTCGAGCATGTCATCCCAGGCTGACAGACACTGGATCCCCTTTGAATGACACCAAAATTTTATCCAATTGTTAAAATCGATCATTTTGTCTTTGTACTGTGGCATCATTCTAGGTGAGGATAAGATGCTGCTCAAGGTCAGGGTCATACCGGCCTGGGCAACATGATCAGAGAGCTCCTCTATGTCTCTTTTCATGTAGTCCAGGGAAGTGCATCTCAGGTCGTTCACACCAGCATGTACGATGACTGAGTCATATTTGTATTTGCTTTGGAGTGACCGGAGTGCTTGCGTTATGTGGCGGATCCTAGTGCCTGACAGGCAGCTCACTGTGACCTTCTCTTTGTTCAGCCTGGTGAGCGGGACGTCAGTGTGTCTGACAATAGTCACCTATTACAAGAGTATCAAGTGTGTTATTCAGCCTTAAGGGCTGTGGCTGCTTGGCACACTGACTTTGTGGGCTATGTGTTGTGCGTGTTTTGTTTTGGGGTAGCGTTTGCTTGGATGTCTGCTTTGGAGGTCTCTGTTGCTTAGGTAGATTTTTATTTAGAACCTCTGAGTATGTTTTTGTGTATTTATGTGTTTGGTTTGCATGTGGTGGGACTATGTGATACTGGAATTGTGTTGTGTGAGGTTACCTTCTCCTCCTGACTGGTTTCACCAGTTTTGAGATGAGAGAGCTCCGCCTCCAGTTTGGCTATATGGTTGCATCTCTCATATATATTTGAACCTGTTTGGAGGAGGAGAGGGTTGTCCATGTACATGAGACAGTTGTAACATTGCCTCAAAATTCCCAGATTCACCAGCTGGACTGGAGAGGAAACCAATGACTGACCTTTGGACATGCTAGAGTAATATAGGGAAACTGAATTAAGATGGACCAATAGGGGTCAAGGTAATCGAAGAGAGTATAAGAGTAAGTAGTGCTTATGGTTTAATAGTGCTAACTTGTAAGATTACTTATTTGGACCAGTGAAGGGCCTTACAATGAGAATATGGTGTTTAATTTGAGAGATAGAGTAGTTATAAGGGATATTTGGACCAGTGAAGGGCCTTACAATGAGAATATGGTGTTTAATTTGAGAGATAGAGTAGTTATAAGGGAAAAAGTTAAGAGCAGACTTTGTGGAGCCAGGAATAGTTTAAACCCAATTAGGCGGCGCTGCCCGTTGTTGCGCTATGCACAAAAACGCACAAAACCGCTCAAAAGAGGGTTTAAGAGAGGGAGATCAAGGAGTTTGGAATTGACCCAAATTGGCCAATAAAACTACAGTTTCAAGGCAGTAACCACTCCCACAGGGGCAGGCAGTCTGCTCAATATTTATCACTGCCACTGATGAACAGAGAGACTTCCCTTTAGCCCAAGCAAAAAATGGCCTCCAAGAAACTTACAAACAGTTCAGAACAGCAAGCAAGCCTGTAACTGAACTTTTTTAAATCTCAGAAAAGTGGGGGAAAACGCAAGATTTAAAAAGATAGCAGAGGTTCACAAGTATCAACAAGTTATAACAGTGCAGTAAATGACCCCACACTTGAGTGCTAGGCCAGAGACAGATAAAATGCAAGTTTTAAGAAAAAAAATGATTTTAAAAATAAGTGCAAACAGGAAATTCAGTAAACAGCTCTAGGTTGTGTTCTAAATACAGTTACCAATGTCATATAGACTGACTCAAACCCTGTCACTATACTGTGTATCCTGTAGACTGCTAAAAGGTGACCTGTGCCTGGAGTTCAAGGTGGCATCCATCCCAGTAGTGATGCACTTACTGCACATCAGGAAGTCAAATGGGTTCAGAAATACTCGGGGATCTAAACCTCTTCTGTAACATCATCAGAATAATTTGGAAGGGCAGGTACATCTTGCAAAGGATACCACTGCTATGGGTTAGACTCCCTATCCAGTTCATAGGCAACATGGATCTGTGATTAGGTAATAGAAAATTTACCCCAGGACTGACCCCTGTATTGCTTACTAATGGACAGAGATTGTTCCCAAGTGCTTTATCCCTTGCATGGGTCCCCTCAAATTATCAGTGGTATAATCCCAGTTATCTTCATTTGGGATAATACATAATTATCAACCATGGAATGTGTAAGGCCAATCTAACACCAAATGGATAGATTAATTTAACCACCAAAAGAGAAACTATGGCTCACAGTTAAAATGGCCCACAAAGGCAGACAGTCTACTACTTTCCTATGAACCAAATACTGTCTAGCATGAATAATAGTACAAGGCAAGGAATGTAAAAATGTGTAATTTCCGATATTTTATAAATGGACCTCCCTGTTAACCAAGCAGTAAGATGCATTTTATAAGCTAGCAATGTCCTCCCCAGTCCGAGTCAACTATGTTTGGGAACAGCTGTGATAATGAAAAAATATTCAGTCTTTTAGCATATAACATTCACATAACTGCTGTCTAATATCCACATTATTTATAAAGCTAAACACTATCAAAGATGTATTTTACTACAGAATTGTTATGCAGGTCTGGTATAAGAAGTCTGCATTTTATCATAGGAGATTACTAGGCTAATGGCTCTGGGGCCCTTAGCCTAGCCAAGAGTTTATCCCCAGAAAAGAAACCACAATCAGCACCCGTCACCCCTGTCAATAAGGGACACAGGTGGAACCCCTAGGACAAATTTGTGGTTGACATCCACTCAACAAGGTTGTGCTTGAAGAGGGTCAGCAATGTACTTTGCTTGACATGTATGGGGAGTCTATTACAGAGACTGGGCAGCCTCTGGCAGACAAACCTGTCTCTCCAGAAAGGTTGGTTAATGTCACATATTTGATTTAAGCCTTTCAGTCAGGTACTAAGCGAGGAGTTAGACTTGCGGATATGGAGCATCTCTAGTAGAGCAAGGTCTAAGATTGCCTTGTAGGGGAGACACAGGTCACTGAGCAAATCTGTACAATGCAGAGTAGAATGATAGTGATTTGAGCCTGTTCACATAGGACAGGTGTTGGAGGCCATGGATTCTCTTTGTGCGGTATTTCTGTGGCCTTTCCAGTTGGTGCAGGTGTTTGGAGAGCTACATACTAAATGAGGTGTTGTACCCAATTATTGGCCTAATGAGGGAGGAGTACAGAGAGGTAATAACCTTTTGTTTCTGGATGCAATCCCTTTACTTATGAGATAAACCAAGTGAAATGCTTTTCTGACCACTGCCGCTACACAATGGTCAAATGTGCGATTGTTGTCTACTTGTGTACCCATGTCTCTCAACACAGGTTCTGTACTTGGGGGGTTGCCGCTAATGTGGTAATCCGTAGGGGCCATGTTTTTGCTAAATGGTATGATAATGCATTTTATTGCATTTAACTTAAGGCCAGGACTTTGTCACCAGTCATTTGTTGCTGTGAGACCCTCTTGAAGTATGTAAACATCATTTGGGGAGTCAATGACAGCACCCAACTTACAGTCATCCAGAAACGTGGTCAGCCACAGGCCTTTTGTCTTTGCCTGGACCTCTGAGAAGTAGATACCAAGCAATAGGGGTCCGAGGACAGATCGCTGGCAACACCACTAGTGACAGGCCTGCTATTGGAGGTAGTGGCACTATTTTGACCTTGTGGGTCCTATTAGTAGTGAGCCAGTTGTCCACCCACCTGATGAGATAGGTATTTACACCAAGTTCTGTTAGCTTTTCGATGATGCTCGAGTGGGGGATTGTGTCAAAGGCTTTGGCCAAGTCAAGGTAAGCTGTGTGCACTGACTTTCCTCATCCAGTGCCTTGGTGACAGTCTCAAAAAAGTCAACCAGGTTCAACAGGCAAGATCTGCCCTTGATGAATCCGAAATGGGTGGGGTAAAGTGCTTGGAGATTGCCTGTGTCCTTGATTATTAGGTCCATAATAATACGCTCCATGGCCTTACAGATCAGACTTGTCAAGCTAATGGGGCGATAGTTACCAGAGTCAGTAGTGGCACCATCTTTGTATAAAGGGATGACGATGGCAGTTCTCCAGTCTGCTGGAATGAAGCCTGTACTTTGGCTATGGTTGAATAGGGTGCTCAATGGCAAGGCTAGTCCTTGATGGAGATGTTGCAGAATACAGCCTGTGATACAATCAGATCCCATGGAAGCTGTGTTCTTTGCCTTGGATAGGGCCTTTAACACTTGCTCTACAGAGGTGTGAGGTGCGGCGCAAGTATCAGGGATGTCAAATGGGCCTTTGGGGGGGACGGGTGTGAAGTTTGCGCTGAACCTAAGTCAACAGGATCAGTGTAAGTGGCACTGTTAAGAACTAATTTGGAACAAACCTGGGCTTTGCCATGGAGGTTTCTGATGTAACTGAAAAAGGCTTTGTGGTTCGCCTTTGTTTTGGAGGCTAGCTTCGATTCATAATTGGCTTTGGAGGTTTTCACTAGTGATCTAATTAGTTTGTTGAGGCTAAAGAGGGAGTTTTTCCAGTTAGGAATTCGTACCTTTTCAACCTTGGACAACAGTTTCTTCCTTTTGTTGTAAAGCCTGTTTATAAAGCATGTCAATCACATAGGTTTGTGATTCCTTGAGAAGCAGGTTTCAGTTCTGTTCGGTATGGCAGAGTCCATGCAGTTGTACAGGTGCTTGTATACTTCACTGGCATACTGTTCAGCATATTTGTCTGCATCCTCTGAGGGTGGTGGTGGTATGAAGCTACCAATATCCTCCCTTAGATGGTTGTAGTCAGTTGGTTAAGGCTGGGATGGTCGGATGCAACTGGCAATTAGAATGAGACAGACCGATGGTCTGATCTCACCAGCGAAGCACTTACTATAGAGGTGGTGCAGCAGTCACCCACCAAGTCTAGAATGCTATCTCCCCTTGTGGGGGATGAAACGAGCTGGTCTAGTGCATTATAACTGATGAAGTCAAGGAATTGTAGTGAGTGCATTAAAGCAGGAATAGTTCACCCATTTTATGGTGGGGTAGTTGAAGTCACCAAGGGTCAGAGTGTTAGGGGGTACCTTGATGGACTCCAGTAGGTCCAGGTAGGAGGACTGGGTATTCCAAGTCATTGAGGGGGGTCTGTAGCAGGCTACAACTTGGATGGGTGCCTTTCCAATTGTCAATTGCACCTGGAGAAGTTCTAGTGCATCATGCTGGCAAACCAGTCTGGAGGTGTGCTTGTCTTTCATGAAAATAGAAACTCCACCACCCTTAATCTTCCTGACCTCATTGTGGAATCAGAATGTGTGGAATGAGCTATAGCCTGGTAAGGCAGGGGTGCTTTCAGCAGCCGTGAACCAAGTTTCCATGACTGCACAGGTGTCAGCATCTTCCATTGCGAGGAGAGCCTCCATTGAGTGCATTTTCATGTTAAGGCTCCTAGCATTAAGCTGCATGACCTTCAATTTACTTTTCACAGATATTTTATGTTGAAAGATTTGTCTGTGGGACATTGCCTAAAAAAGGCACAATGGGGGAGGCAAGAGCCTTGGCCAGAATCCAGAATCGCAGGGGTGACAAGTGGGAGGCCATCTCTGGCAAAGCATCGAGGTCTGTCAACCATGTTATCCCAGGCAGACAGATACTGGATCCCCTTGGAATGACACCAAAAACTAAGCCAATTGTTGAAGTCAATTATTTTTTGTTGGTATTATGGTATCATTCTTGGTGAAGGTAGGATGCTGCTTAGGGCTACCTAGGGTCATACCTCCCTGGGACACATACTCTGACAGCTCAAGCATGTCTCTCTTCATATAGTCCAACGAGGTACATCTCAAATCATTCACACCAACATGCACAATGACAAAGTCATACTTGTACCTGTTGTGGAGAGACTTAAGTTAATGGATGATGGGGGGGATTCTGGCACCTGACAGACAACTGACCATGATCTTCTCCTTGTTGACCCTGGTGAGGGGGACATGTATACTTTTTGCTAAAGCCTGGCACACTGTAGTACAGATAATTACAATTATTACATCAAGACATGCAACTGGAGTGTTTATCCACAGGCGTCCAGTGAAAATTGGCTTTGTGCCAAGTTGACTTTGCCAGTAAACAAATGTTACATAAACATTTTAATGTATAATGCTGTCTGTTTATTAGAACTAAAACCTATTAGCAAAAACTCTACAAATAGGATGATATCCTGTTATTTATTTATTTTTTTTTCTTGCTTTCTTATACTTTCTATCAACAGAAACACCAGATCTTTCAATACAGCTAGCACTTTGAAGAGCAGTAATGTCAAATGTTCGGAGTTAATCAAACTATACCAAAGGCTACTGCCAAGGCTCTGTGATAATTAGAATAGGTACCCAGGGGGAAAGCACAACTGCCTAACTTAGAAGATAGGCTTGCCATGATGCTTTTCTACTGTCAGAGTGGAACTATTTGTAATCAAAACTGTGAATACAACCAATGTATTGCAATACATAAAGACATGATCATTAATTATGCTTTTAGGTATTACTGGTTAAATTTTTATTTTATACCCCATGTTGACATTTTTATTGCTACCAAAGACATAAGCTAATTTTGTAAAGTATGATCTGAGTACTACACATTTAATTAACTCGGGGGAGGGTTGGAAGTAAACCCACTGGATGGTTGTGTTTCTGCATGTGTAATACATGACTAGCAGAAGGTATTGACCAGATATTAGTATTTTTTTTATTTTGTTCATTTTTTTGTTGGGTACTAAAACTGCGAGTCAAATATAAATATGATGCTAAAACTGAACTCAGAATACTGCTGCCAACCGCTGGTAATGGCTGCTTCCTCCTCGAATGAATATATGGTAACTAATCTCTGAAGTTCAAACCTTGGCATTACTAAAATTATTTAATTAAATTGTTTTATTACTTGTTACTAAGAAGATCAACAATTGTATATAAACATTTAAATGGAGGTTGATTTAAATTTAGAAGTACTTTTGCTCCTGAAATAATTGGTCTTTGTTTGAGATTAGGAGTTTAGTTTTATGTTGCCTTTAAAAGTGTTTTTTTTTCATTGTTTCTATTGCTGCTTTAGTGTTTATTGTGTTCCTCATGTCTGACTTGTAGTAACCCCTTAGACTGCTCTGCTGAGTTTGAATAATATCCTAGCAGGTCAGGTCAGTTGTATCCATGGCAATACCTTGATCATCCCATGTCTGTTCCTTAGACATGCAGCCCAGTTTCTACCTTCCAGGATGAAGTAGGCAAGCAAAGCCTTAGCATTCTTCTCTCTCACAAGCCAACTCTTTTAACATTCGGGTCACTAAGCTTGTGTAGGCTCCCTGTTGCTCACGCGACAGAGCCTGCAAAGAACCTTGGAGCCACCACTTCAGTTTCTGGGCAGATATAGTAAAAAACATGATAATGTAATGTAATATGGGAAGAATGAGTTTGTAAAGTAATGTGAGGCAGACACAGAACATGTCTAAGTGGCTTTTGTAGTGCAGGTTGGTCAGCTGTATAAACTGACATGTTACTGCAGTATGTCCAGCTTACAACTCAGATCATCTTCAATTGCGGTAAAAACAGGCTAAATGTAAAATGTCCCTTGCCAGAGTGTGTGCATGTGTATGCTTTTGTATGTTGAGGGCATCATCACAATCAGATGCAACTACTTTTCTTAAAAAAAAAAAAACAATTTCCATTTAAGAAATGAGAAGAAAACTATCTGCAGATTGCAAAGCATAATTTTGCCACCTTTTTCAGTAATTTGGTGATGCACTATATCTCACTCTCTAATTTTTTTTTTTTTAATAGGAGATGCCTTAACTGGAATGAGTGGTGCAAAATTTTCTACCTACGACCGTGACCAGGATTCATATTCTGGAAACTGTGCTTCACAATTCTCCGGAGCTTTTTGGTATACTTCCTGTCACTGTGCCAATCTTAATGGTCGTTATCTAAGAGGAAGCCATACGTCGTATGCCAATGGTGTCAACTGGTGTACCTGGAAGGGATATTATTATTCTGTCAAAATCAGTGAAATGAAGATGCGACCAGTTCACCAGTTCCAATTAAATTCTTAAAAAATGGACTATGGATGTAAATCTCTATGATAAATGTATACAGCCATACTTAACAAAAAATTAACTGTTTTTCTTGATTTGTTTTATTGCTCAGCTGCTAAATAAACGGCAAAGCCATGATTGTTTCAACTTCAAAATGTAGCCAGTTCTTTCTGAACAACTTTTGATAAGCAAATGATGGCAACCACTAGCTGTTGTCATGGTGACATCTATACTTATGTAAAGCAAATCAATGCAATGTCTGCTGGTAAGGGAAGGAAGTTTTTTCTGCTCACATTTGTTTCTACATTTCAAATATACAATGCAAAGAGTGGCTCAAAAAATTAAACTATTCTTTACTGACTTACAATTCTTGACAAATTTTCATTCTAATGGAAAAAGCAAACTAAAGATTTCCTGTTTAAGTGCAAGTAGGTAACCAAAGAATAATAGTTTAAACACATGATTTCTCTTTATGGAACAAATCTTTTGAAATATGCCTTAATGTTTAATTATATCATTTAAAACATCAGCAATGTAACTAACAAGTGTAACAACAAGTACTATAATCCTTTTGGTTTAATTGATGAGCAAAGTATTTCCAACCAAAGTATAACTTTAAAACACAGAAACTACGTACTCAGTTTTGATGAGTTAATTTATGACAATCTGTCATGAATTTATGTCTGTCTTAAACAGAAATTAAGCAAGTATTGACATGTGCAGATCTTTGAATAAAGGCTTGATTGTAGGCTTATTTTTATTGACCTAAAAAAATAATCATGTATATT
>NC_056744.1:1534585573-1534590837 GCF_019279795.1 Protopterus annectens
GTGCCACATTTTCATCAAAATTTGTATAATTCATCATTTTGATAGCCACTGGGTTCTGTGTTTTTGTAAAGGTCAATGGAAAGCAGAAATTAAATAAAAAGCTTTAAAATGAACATAGTTAGGCTTATATGGTTGGAAATGGGCAATTATAATGCATTTCACTGTGACACTCTCCATATTAATCTCTGAATTACTGGTAAGGCAGGAAATCATGTAATAGTACTGTACTTTCATGTGCAATTATTTTGAATGTATAAAGTGCCATATTCATGCCTCAACCTGCAAACACTGAAAATAGGTAGAAAAGTCCTTGGAAGGTTGTCACATCCAGCTAAAAATCTGGATATCTGATTAGCATAAAATCTGAATACCAAAAAGCACATACTTCTTCCCACTTCCAGTAAGAATGTGGGATACTACTTGGAAAAAATTTAAAAAGGGTGACAAAAAAGATTAAAAACAGAAGCACATTGTCAAAGAGAATATAAAATCTGTAGACTTCAATGAATTCTATCACACAACACCATTTAGTTTTCCTTCTGAAAGAGAGAGCTGTAAGATATGTATCCTATTTTTTTTTTTAATTATTGGTGCCACTAGTATGTTGATGATGTAATGTGATTTTCTGGATACTATACAGCTTAAAATCATATGTGAAAAGGGGAGTCAGAAAATGTTGTGAGGAGGAAACAAGCATAAGAAATAGGGTTGTACCTCTAAAAATATAAACATCGTGTGCAAGGGTAAATTATACCAGAAAATAGGGATGTTCCTTCAAAATGGGGACAGCTGAGAGGTCTGTGTTTATTACCTTGATATGTTTAATGCTGGTAAGACTTGGACAATAGAGATGTTGAGGACAACACTGCAGGCCACCTTCACAGGCAAACATTGCAAAATCAGTCTTGCATATAACACGTGATAATTTTAGAACATAGAGAACAATGCAAAAGGAAGGAAAAGTGTCATTACAGCAGAATGAATAAGTAAAAATATCACATAAGTAAGGCTTGCATTTCTTTTTCCATTTTTTTTCCAATTTTTCATTGAAATGCATGACATACATTTGATTGCACTCAGGGATGTGTAATTATTTGCAAACTTGCATTTTTCGGGAAAAATGTTGTAGCATCAGTGAACAAGTTCTAGAAGAGACAACTTCACTAGTGAAGAAAACCACATCTTCATGGGTACTGTTAGGATATATGGAATATATATTTTTGGAAAAGGGGAGCCAAAATGAGACCATGAGCACAGGCATGAAATCAAGTTGTGGCTGACATCTCATGGAAGGAACCACACCTTGGCACATTGTAGAAAAAGCTAATGACAAGTTGGGCCATGCAAGGAAAAAGGCTAGGCAGAATTCAATTGTCCATAGCAGCACTGGTGGTGAGGTACTGTCTAGCCTTTAACACCTGAAAAGGAGTAGCTGCTGTCTGTAAGGGGGCGATGATTTTCTGCAGTGCAAGGGTTCCTTCCTGCATTGTTACAATTGTATTGATATTTGACCATTGTCAATGAATATGTTAGAGCTGTAAGGTGATAACTTCATTTTTATAGGCTCAAGCCACACCCACTGGGAGTTAAAGGTGCACACTTATCTGTACTAGAGAGAAATTTAACTCTCATGGTAGTTTTTAGCCCTTATATTTTTCATACAAGCAACCTGAAGATTGGCTGAACAAGGATATGTTGGGATTTTTTTCATGTTTTGCCTATCATTGAGGGATAGGGGTGCTACACTGGGGATGAATCTACAGCTACCTATCCATTTGTCCAAATTATATTTGAATAGAGTAAGGGAAGTACTTTGCTTTATGCAGATTGGAAGATGGTTCCATAGAAGAGGTATTCTCTGTGATACCTACCTATCCCTTCAACATGTTCTATTAATTTTAGATTTTGATCACTTGAGCAAGTGTTTGATATCATTGGAATAAAAAATGTGTAATAGGCCTGACAGAACAAGGTCTGTTGAAGCTCTATATGTAAGGCACGGGTCACCCCACAGTAGTCTCATCCTCAGACCGGACAAAAATAACACAGCGATTACATATATATACATAATGCATGTGTTCATAGTTTCATAAGTAAGTATTAGGCTAACTGCCCTTGAGGGCCATTTTAAATCTAGCCAAAGTTTCCTTTTGGGCTTGAATTAAACTATTCCATTTGGTTAGAGGTTAACCTTACCCATCCCATGGTCAGTAATTATATATTATCGCTAATGAGAATAAATGGGGTCATACCATTGATAATTTGAAGAGACATATGCATAGGATAAAGCATTTTGGAACTGCCTCTGTCCATTAGTAGCACGGGGGTGGTCCTGGGGTAAGTTGTGCTTGAATAGGGACAAGGATAAGTTTTGTTTTATGTGGATAGGAAGTGATATCCACAGCAGTGTTATCCTCTGCCAGATATACCTGTCCCTTCAAACCATTCTGTTGATTTTGCAGAAGAGGTTTATATCCTTCGATTGTGCATTTCTGATGCCATTTGAGTTGATGTGCACTAAATCAGTCAGTATTGGTTCGAGGATGCCTTGTATGCCAAACACAGGTCACCTCATAGCGGTCTGTAAGATGCTGAGTATAGTGACAGTGCTTTGAGTCAGTCCATGTAAGACATGTTGTTTAGGTCTTGTATCCTTTTAGTAAAGTATTCCAGTTATTGCATGTGTTTAGACAGATGCATGCCAATGGGGGCACTATATCAGTAATTTGTCTAATGAGATCTGAATAAAGGATGACTTCTAAATCCCTAGATTTAGACACAGCCCCTTGGTTATAAAATGTGCAATATAGAAGGACTGTCATACAACAATGCACCCAAGTTGGTCCAAAGTGATGTCACTATCCACATAAGTTCCCAAATCCTAAACAACTAGGTCACCCCTCAGGGGTGTATTGTTAATGTAGTAGTTCCTGGGAATAAATGACTTCCCAAAGGCTGCATTAATGTATTTTTGGCATTTAGTTTCAGTCAATGATATTGCCATCCATTATTTAATTGGGGCAAACCTTCGTGCAGGTTGACAGTCCTTTATGAATTCAATGACTGCTCCTAGCTTGCAGTCATCTGCAAACTTAGTCAGCCAGAGCCTTTTGGTATTGGCTTTTACTTTAGAAAGTAGATGCCAAACAGGAGAGGTCCCAGCACAGATCCCTGGAGGACTCCACTAGTAACTGTTTCTTTTTGGAGGTAACATCCCCTTTTTTTATTTCCTGCATCCTATCTGTGAGCAGAGTTTCTAACTTACTAATTAACCTCTGTCAGTCTGTAAAGATATATCTGAAACTGACTTGCCTACAGCTATTAGACAAGACTAGGTCCTCTATCAAAAACTAAAAATATTGCATTGATGATCCTGACAATATCCTTGGATCCATCTTAAATAGTATGAGGCATGATTAAGCCACACCCCTAACAGCACTGCTCAATCTCAGCCTCCATACAGGTGTTGTACCAAGAGATTGGAGAATAGCTTCAGTCATTCTCCGGTATAAGTGAGGACTTTCCACATACCCAGGCAAATATAGGGCTATTAAGTCTGAACAGCATAATATGCAAAGCCATGGAAATACTTTTCATGGATCTAATTAATCAGGACATAGGGAACCTCCAAACAAGGTACCTCTCTTGGATTTGTCATGGGCAGGTCAAGCTTACTCAACCTGGTGAATTTTTTGAAAACGTCATCAAAGCAATGGATGAAGGTGAAATGGTACACACTGCATACCTCAACCTGGCCAAAGCTTTTGAGACAAACCCCCAAAAAGCACAGCTTCCATTTATGTTTGACTGAACCACAAAAATAATAAAAGCAGTCACTAAGGTTGTATTATTCGCCCATTATATTAAATTGCATAAATATAAATTTGATTTCCATCATTGGCATTGAAATTTATGAACACTAATCTGACCAGCTCCTGATGGTCTTGCCCTAATACTGCAAATGGTCAGAAAATATAAAGTATTTAGCATCTACTATTGGTAGATCACTTCAAATGCATCATCATTGCAGTTTAATTTTCCTCCATTATGTAAGGGATGGGACCTAAAGGTCATTGCAGTAGAATCTGGGGACACCAAGTAAGTGGCTGTTGGTGAGGAAAATGCAGCATCTACTACATCAGATGAGAATGACTCATTTGTGTGCCCTCACTCCACTTAATTTTCTATATATATATATATATATATATATATATATATATATATATACATCCAAGTCATTTATAAAGATTTCAGTATTGTTAAAGAAGCATCTCTAATCTTTTTTTCGTCTATTATTTCTTTGTATCTATTTATGGGCTTCATCTCTTATTCCTCTCCCTTTTCTGTTCTCTCCCACCCACTTTCCTTGCCTTTAGAGCTGTTTTGTTCTTTTACTGCTTTAAACATTCATCTTTCTGCAGCTAAGAAATTGTGTACATATCCACAGTTTGTTTTTCTGTTAGACAATACTTTTCTCATCCAGGTTTATGTTACAAAATTGTGGATATGTTTATAATATGGAATTTTTGGTTGTGTCTTTCTTATTTGTATCATCTTATTATAAGAATATACTTTATACTATGGAATGCATTTGTGTTTAATTTATTTTATGTTCAAGGCTCCTGGGACTCAGTGAAAATTAATTTTCCAATATGGGCATCCCCAGTGAACATATTTAAATACATAAATACATTCCAAATCCTTGTATTTGTTTAAATTATATTGGTCATCCTCTGAAGCAAGTATTAGACACCCTTGGAACTTGGATATAACCTCCTCACAGCATACTATACCAGATTATCTAGTTTTGGTGTAAAAAGTGTGCGTTTTCATTTTATTTTGCTGATGAGGATGTCCCTCTTAAAATTTCGTCAAAGCTGAAAACTGCCAAGTGTCATGAAAGACTGAACCCACAATACCTCACTACCTAAATAAATGTATAGGCTGTTGTTTCCATGTTAAATGCATCAACAATAGTTTTTTTTTGGTTGGAATTTCCAAACCTCCAAGGTTCACAGGTAGGTACCAGGCATGAAGTCCAGGAGACTATTAAGGAGCCTAGCCCAAAAAACACTATTTAGGTAAGTAACTTGCTCAAAGTCATGCAGGAGGCAGTAAAAACTGAACCACAAGAAATAACTTGTTAGCATAAAGTATTAAGGCTATAAACTGTTAAGTGCCACTCCTAAATACAATTATCTGAAAACTGCATTAACATTCTCAGTCTCCCCAATAGATGCTCCCCATCTGTCCACTACTCCAGC
>NC_056744.1:1534591337-1534654436 GCF_019279795.1 Protopterus annectens
TATCTGTTATTTTTTAACACTGCAGGATGCCTTTAGATAATTCTGCTTAATGAACTGCTGTCACATATGCGCCTATATATGTTCTGTTTTCCTTGTTTACTGTTATAGAACCAGAAGGGCTATTTCACATGTTGCATTTCACTGCTCTGTCTAACTGCATTGACTAGTTTTTAAATATATTGAAAGTGTATCTTGCTTAATTTAGTAGAGAACTGCTTTATATATATTTACATTTTATTTTTGTATGTTGCCATAAGAAAAGATTTTATGTTATCAGGTGCTGAAGCAGGAATAACCATTACCTGATGTTTTTGTTATTGACTATTGCTAAACAAATGTCCAGTCTGACTTGTCACACAGTATGTGCTGCCTTAACCTAATGCTCTCTTACATTTTTCTTCTATTTTTCTTTCGGTAATCCAAACCATCCTTCAGGTCAAGCAGGACTCTGCCCCCCCCCCCCCATATCAAGCAGTGGACATTTCAAATTTTCTCTTGAGCACTGGGCACCCACAGACACTTGTCCTGCAACTAAAGAAACTAAACACTAATGTAGGTGCTTCACTTCCAAGTGTCTAGACAGTAAAATACCTTACCTGCATTAACTTAAACAAATGTTAGTGAGTGTATTAGTACATTTATGCTGTATAGTTCCTTAATCAAACCTCTGTACTGATGAGTACATCACCAGGAATAAACAGCTGTATATTGCTCTCCAATTAGTGTCCCCCCCAAACTAAAGTCAATTTTCTTTTGAGAAATACTGAAATCTGTAAAATAGCATTTCATTTCCTCTCCTGTTTCATCTGTAACTAACCCCAGCTTTAATTCTATATCCTTTTAAGAATGTCAGAAAATTATATTCTGTGCCCATAACATAATCTACAACTTAGTGCAAATATACAGTTTAAACTACAGTTAAAATTTCAGTTTAACATATAACCATTGAAGCTAAAACTACATACTTACCAAAGCCTAAAGAAACACTTGGAGTCAGTGTTAGCCCGCTGCGCTCAGGCTTGCTTCGCTCCCCTCCCTGCCCCCATTTCCACCCATCCCCACTACTTCTACTTTTATTCTAACCCCTAATCACCTGACCAGTAGTCCAACCCCTAATTCCCTAACAACTAGCCCAACCCACTCATCCTACACCCCCCACCCTCCAATCCAATTACATCCCACACTGATCACACTCCCAACAACACATTCCCAGCCAACACACCTCTACCCTCACACACAACCAACTAGGACTCATAGTTGTACTACTCACTCAAATTAGTATCACGTTACCCACACTCACATCCCTATCACTAGCTCTACTATCGCTAACCTTCCTAACTTCCTTACAAATAGACCTATCACTGCACAATTACTCCTATCACACTACCCACACTAGCCCATCCTCTCAAACCCACTCACACTTCTACATCTGCCCCACAATCATAAATCTTAAAACTACATATTACTCACTAACAAAAATGACACCATCTCACCACACTAAGAAAAGCTCTCATAAACCAAGCTCACAAACAATTAATATTAAAAAACACATACTGACACAACTACAAACTCTGCTAACCACTGGTGACATTCACCCAAATCCAGGTCCCCTCTCAGCCAGACAAACATCTGACCTGCTGATCCTAAATCTAAACATAAAAAGTATTACCAACAAGCTAACAGACCTACATGCATTCATAGCTCACTACAACCCTGATATATTCACCATTACAGAGACCTGGCTTAAACCCAGTATCCAAGATTAAGACTTTCTCCCCCAGGGTATAATACACTTAGATCTGACAGAACAAACAGGAAAGGAGGAGGAGTAGCCATTCTCTTTAAAACACCCTTAACCTCCAGCTCCTGCACACCACACCACCCACTTTTCAAAATGCTGAAGTCCTATTTCTGTCCTATCCATAAGAAACACCAAGAAGATCAATATAATATGCTGCTACATACCTCCAGGCAACAACTCACTCATAATAGAAGACATCCTACACTGGACAAAGGACAATCTACCTCAGGAAACAATCCTACTAGGAGACCTTAACACTAACTGGGCAGCCTGTAACTCCAGCAGCCTCTCTACACATATCAATCTATATGGGTTGTCTCAACTAACTGAAGAACCAATTAGAATAGATGAGAAAACAAAGAGAGAATCAGTACTGGACTGGACACTAACTATCCCAAACAAAACTATACAGTAGGCTGTCTCTCAGATGACCTAAGTGATCATCTCCCCACTTTCCTATTCCACAAACACTCCAATCACCCCAAACCAGTAGTCTACAAATTCGTACGAGATGACCGTAACCTTACCCCACAATACTTAAATACTGTCCTAAGCCACTGCAACTGGGAATCACTACAGACACTTGGGATAGACCAGGCAGTAGACTGCTTCAATACTACCTTCTCTAACATCCTTAACAGTCTAGCTCCCAGCAGAAAGATCAGAGTTAAAGCCAACTATGCACCTTGGCTAAATAGGGACACCAGAGCCTTACTAAAAGCTAGAGATAAAGCCTGGAAAATCTGGAAAACTGAAAAAAACCCTAACTCCAGGCAATACTATCAACAGCTTAGAAACAAGGCCAAGGCTGAATCCAAAATAAACAAACAAAACTATTTTCTTAGCGCCCAAAGGAAATATTCAAATCCACAAAAATTCTGCCATGCCATTAACTCCCTACTAAAGCAAGGCAAAACCACTACTACAGCACCCAGCTCTACTAACAATACCCTAGACATAGCTTCTCAATTTAATAACAATTTCACTAAATCCATCTTAGCTCTGTCCAGTCAAATAACCAAAAATAGTCTACCTCAATCACAACCTAACCTATCCCACATCACCCCCTCTTTCAGCCTATCACCAGTATCCACCTCAACTATCAAAAAACTCCTCCTAAAACTAAAGCCAACCACACTGGCAGCTGATAACATACCTGCTGCATACCTAAATATGGCTAGTGACTCCCTATCATATCCTGTCTCCATTCTAATCAACTGCTCCATACAAGAATCCTACATACCCAAACTCTGAAAAGTATCTCACATAATTCCTCTCCATAAAGGAGGTATTTTTTACGAATTCTCCAACTACCAACCTATTGCCATCCTTTGCCCCTTATCCAGAATTCTTGAGAAATGTATCCACTTGCAAGTGATGACATTTCTTAATACACACAATCTACTATCTTCCACACAACATGGTTTCCGTCCACATCACAGCACTACTACAGCCCTTCTATCCTTCACTAATCATATAAACCTTCACAGGAATGATAACAAATACATATTAGCCATTTTCCTAGACCTCTAAAAAGTATTTGATATGGTCTCCCACTCCATTCTACTAGACTCACTAACATCATTATCCTTCACCTCCTCTACTATAGCCTGGTTCAGAAGCTACTTGTCTGATAGGCAACAATCAGTCCAGTGGAAAGGAACTCTGTCTACACAACTTCCAGCCACCATAGGTGTCCCACAGGGCTCTATACTGGGCCCACTATTGTTCTCTATTTTCACAAATAACATCAATAGCTCTACACAACATGCCACACTCATACAATATGTGGATGATTCAACCCTGATCTGCTCCACCCTATATACACTCGCTTAAGATACCTTTAACTCAGTAGAAAAATGGATATCAGGTATCCAACTAATTCTAAATCCCAAAAAGCAAAACTGCTACTATTTACCCCTAATAGATAAAAAAACCCTCTCCTTTAACATAACATCTAAGGATGGCACCACCATCTCCCCTTCTAACCACACCAAACTTCTGGGAATTTAAATAGACAATAATCTCCACTTTGATGTTCACATCTCACATACCATAAAACTAGTTCACACAAAACTAGGCTCCCTATACAGGCATAAGTCCTTTCTCTCACAAAAAGCAAGAGTCACTCTTGCACAAAGCCACCTCCTCTCAACTGAATTATACGCAGCACCAATCTTTACCCAAATCAGACAATGTGACCTAGACAAACTAGAATCATGCTACAATAAAATAGCCAAGTTTGCTACTAACTCAGCCTATAGAACTCATCACTGTGCTGCAGTAAAAGAACTAAAATGGCTTGAGCTACCACAGCTACTTAACTACCACCAGCTGGGCATAGCCTACAATATTCTCAAATATCCTGAAAAAACCCTCATTATCCAATCTACTTACTGTCTATACTGCAAACCGGTACCTAAGATCCAGTGAAAAATCTCTCCTCTCCATCACCAAGGCTAACAATAATGCAGGGAAAGCGCTCTACTCCCACACCATTGCCAGAAAGTGGAACTCTCTTCCCCTATCTGTGTCCAGTGCCCCCTCCACATCCATATTCAAAACTCCCTCAAATCACACCTTCTTATTACCTGGTTATGCTCTTGTATCACATAACCCTACCCATACTACTATTAACTCCCCAAACTCCTCCCTGATCACATGCTGGATCTCTGATCCCCCGTAGGCTTGTTCATCTGAAAGGGTACTTTTAACTGTAGAATCTTACTTGCTATATTTTCTTCTCTTAGCAATGTATAACTGACATTGTCTTTTTACCCATTACCTGGAGTGTTAATTTCTTGTTATATTACTATGCTCAGCATATATGATAAAACCTGTTTTGTATATTATGCTGGATATACTGTAACTGACATTGTCTTTTACCTATGTTCAAGATCTTCTTTTACCTGGAAAGTTTTTATTAATTTCTTGTTATATTACTATGCTCAGTATACATGATGTAACCTGTTTTGTGTATTATGCTGGATGTACTATATTTGTATAACTTGATGCTGGAGCTTTTCTCCTTGGGCCTCCACTGAAAATGGACCTGGTCCAGTCGGAATTTCCCGGTTAACAAATGTAAAATAAAATAAATAAATAAATTAGCATACAGTTAGTGAAAGATATGAAGTCTGAAACTCTAATGACCGGCATTAATGACTACATGTAGTCTTCTGTGATTAACAACAGCAGTAAAATTGTAAGATGAGACATTGGGTATGTTCTATTAACTCAGGTACAGGTAAAGGGTCTGTGATGCTTGCGTATGCATGCATCTGTGTGTGTGTCTGTCTGTGAATGAGTGTATTGTGTGTGGGACAGTGAATGAAGGGAATTGTCTGTGTTAACATGATGCAAGTGGTGTCAGTGTTAATTACCACAGGAAATGGCTAATTTGCACTCATAGTATATGACAGCATTTCAGAGACATGCAAATTACCTGACAATGAAGCAATTCCTAATTGTAGCTAAATGTGTCATGGCAGCAGCAGAATAAGCACCAGCAGTTTATTAAAACTTAAACACAAACGGTTGGATAAAACTTCTTTAAGCGCTTTTCGTTTCCTAAGTGAGCAAACTTCTTCAGAAGAAAGACAATTAAAAATACTAGTAAGAATAAGCCAACCTTTTAAACACTCAGTCTCAAAAATGCGGGACAATCAAATCCATTATTGCCACCTCACTTAGTTCATTTAAAGTGATATGCACAATTAATAATATAATAATTATGAATAAAATTTTGTATAAAGTACCCCAAGCAATTAAAAAGTATCAAATACACAATATCGGATACAAAATACATTGCTTTGTTACAAGTAAGAAATCAGATAACCAAACTGCCATAACCAATATGAAAATAATACTTATAATAAGTATTTGTATTAAAAAAAAATTTACTTGTAAAACCTTTAAGGCAAATCTCAATTATGTGAAAAATGTCTATAAAAAATCTATAAATTAAATTAAATTTAATTTTATTTAAATTTAACTGTTGTTAACCTTTATCTTCGCAGACTCCTCAGTTTTAAGATACTACTGATAGAACAAGTCTCACTGAGACCTGGTAAATTATATGCATTAAGTCTGATTTGCCAAATCAATTCGAGCTCTTCAAGTTTTAGAGGTGTAGGACCACCCCTAGAGTCATGTAACACTTGATCGATGGCCATAAACTTAAATTTATGGTCCAAATTTAATTGAATATGTTTGGCCAAGGCATTGTCTGCCTTGTTATGACTTATTGCATACAGATGTTCATACATTCTGTCACAGAGCCTTCGCTCCATCTTACCTATATAGAAGGCAGAACAACATGTACATTTGGCCAAATAGACCATGAATTTGGAATTACAATTGAACCTATTTTTAAACTTAAACTGTACACCATTGATAGTAAATAAATTGGCCACCTCCACATTCTTGCAAAAATTGCAGTTCTCACATTTGATCATACCCACTATTCTGGGAATCCTATGACGCTGTTTTTCCAAAAGATTCTTCAAGTTCCTACCACGTCTAAAAATGACTTTAGGTGAAACCCCCCCCCCCCCCCAATCTGTTAAATAGCATTTGGTTAGACTTAAAAAGTTCCCAATTTTTCTGTAAAATTTCCATACAGAGGTAACTTTGTACACTGTAGGTAGTTAAAAAACTAAGGTGGAACTTTTGCTTTCTTTGACTTGTTGACTCTTGCTAACCCACAGATACTAGTATGCTAGGGATATTAGTGTCACCAAGTGCCTGAGGCCTCATGGACAAGATAGGTTTAGAAACTTGTCTTTCTCTTTTTAAACTGACCTCCTCAATGAGGGAGTCCAATAAGCATTCCGGATAGTCACGGTGTAAAAATAGGCTTTTCAGGAATTTACATTCCTCCACAAAGTCTTCCTCTTGACTAATTATATGAGAAGCTCTCACTAGTTGGTCCTTAACTACAGAACATTTCTGATGAAACGGGTGGCAACTTGTGAAGTGGAGGAAAGAGTTCGAGTATGTACTTTTCCTGTGGATTTTTGCCATATTGCAGCCCAGTGATCTATCCTTGCTTAACCAGATATCCAAATATGCTATGGCTTCCGTGTTGAAATTAGATGTACATTGTAGAAAGTTTGTGGATTGATTCAATGTTTCCAACACAAAGAGACCTGTCTCATGGTCTCCATTTAATAAAATGAAGATGTCGTCTAGGAATCTGGTGTATTAAACAAGCGCCTTTTTGACGTTGTTGTTCTTAAATACAAATTCCGATTCCCAATATGCCATGATCAAATTAGCTACACTAGCTCCACAAGGAGACTCCATCACCATGCCCACTTTCTGCAAGTAGAATCCATTGTTGAACATAAAAAAGTTGTTTGTTAAAACAAGGTCAAGTAGTTCTAACACCAAGGAAAACTCCAAATTTGGGGCACCGTGTTTGTTCAACATAAAACCCACCCATTCAATGCTGATGTCTTGAGGAATACATATGTACAAGTCTTTGACGTCGATTGTGAGAAAATTAAAATTCTCATTGTACTCTAAACTGTTAATCTTAGCCAAAAAGGACCATGAATCTTTATAGAGCTGGTCCTCAAACACTACATACTTTTGCAAAATCACGTCAATGACCTTAGCACAAGAGTAAGTGGGAGAACCACGGCTGTCAACCAGGGGTCTCATAGGTGGATTAAGTGGGTCCTTGTGTATTTTAGGAATACCAAACAGGTAAGGGTATTTGGGGTAAGATGTTGTCATAAAATTGAACATATTCTGTTCTATTCTACCCTCGATAAATAAGTCATTAATACAGATCTTAATTAGGCTGTAAGCCTTATTGACCTCCAACCGGGAATTCTGTTGGTAAGCTATACTAGAAAGCAAACTGGTCATGTGTTCAATATAATCTAAATTGTCAAAAACTACCAATCCTCCACCCTTATCAGGTTTACACAAGCAGATATCCTGAGAATAAATATACTGCAAATGTTCCTGTTCTTCATGAATTGTATTCGATGGAAGATTAAGGTTAGGACTGCCTTTGACAGCCTGCCTAATGTCTAATTCACATATTTGTTCAAAAACCTGTAGAACAAGATGTAAGGGTGGATTATAAGTACTAGAGACAAGGAAACTAGTGTTATCCAGTGCATCTGTGGAGTTGCCGAACAGCAAGTGAAAGTTCAATTTCCTAGTAAAAGACTTGATTTCAATAACTGACTTAACCAAGTTCAAATATTGTGTGGGAACATACGTATGCCCCTTAGCCAAAAAGTCCACAATGTCTGAAGTAATGACAGAAGATAAAAACTTGTAATAGACCTTGAAGTCCCCTTCCTTATTAAAAATAATAGTGGGTGCAACAGAGGTCAAACTGATGTGTAAATATAAGTCGCCACTAGTGGACATATGCTCTTGGGATCAAAGTTCCCCTGTCAACGAGTCGTCAGCATGAGGTACTTCATCAAGTGGACCTTCTACAGTTATCAAGTCTTGTGCTTGTTGAACTTTGATTTTACATTATTCTGTTGGAGGCCTTTCTGTTGTTTTGGCCTCGTCTCCGTATGATTGGCTTGCCGAAAATCCTGATTCTGGTTGGAGTTTCGGTTGAAGTTGTAATTATTCTGATATCCATTATTGTTATAATATACACGAGGGCCATTCTGTAATCTCTCACTCCTCTGGACTTCAGAGAAACCAGAACCATTAACAACTTCCCCACAATCATTACCAAGTACATTATCTGCATCCATGGGAGTACTGACACTTTGAGCATCTTCCTCTCCATTACCCTGATCAGACTGGATACTGTTAACATGGTTGACCGGGTTAGTGTTAACCCCTTTACCCGACAGTGTTGAGGAACTTGGCCTGCCTGCCTTACTTGCGCTGAGGAAAGAGCTGGGTAAGCTGTACCCTGCTTGTATGCCTTACAATCACGATCCAATTTTTTCACCTTGTTAGCCTTGAGTTTACCCATATGTTGATCTATACTGAAAAAAAACCTACTGTACTCGAATTTGTATATAGAAAACTCCATATCAGATTTTATGCTCCTGCCCAGTTCAGTCACAGCACCAGTCAAAGTGTCAACAAGAATAGAGTAATGTTTGACCATTAACTCTAGTAGTTCTAATCCTTGTCGGTCAAACAACTCTATTAGGTCTCTGTGGAAAGGTGAGCTGTTTTCAAGGCACGTAGGATACTGATACCTTTGCAAGCCTTTCGGTACAACCTTCTGCACCATACATTCCTTAAAGTAAGAAATTTCCAATTGGAGATTTTTAGTTTAATAAGGTGATTGTCAAAGGATTTTAACTTAAAAACTATATCAGGAGAATCTACACAGTTACCTTTGGTAGGGCGAGAATCTGCAGCACTAGACGGTTCTAACCCAGAAAAAGAAAAATTATCAGTAATCCATGCCGCAAGTGCTGATGCTCCTCCTAGGTCATCTGAAACTTCAGAAGTATTTGTACGTACATCAGTTTGAAAAGTCTCTTGCAAGTTAGCATGTCCATTCATCCTAAATGGATTACCATCCCGCAGTAGCTGATTAGGCATCCTAGCTGGAGCCGACATTACCATCTCAGTGGTAGTTCCATGAGCTGGTGTTGCCCCGATCGTGCTACTCCTGCCGGTAATAGATTCCTGCGAGACTTGTTGAAAAACATTGCCATTAAGCAACCGATCTGAATCTGGATTTGTCGCCGGATGGTTCCCAAGGCTGCTACTACTCACCAGGGACAATGACAGGTTACTGGCACTAGTGCAAGATGGAATCAAGTCCTTGATAGCCCGTTGGTTTTGATAGAGTTGGTTCAATCTGGTAAAGATGGACTCAATTTTGCTGAGTAAAGATGTTACCACACTGTTATTGGAAAGGGTATTAATGGTATCACTATCCGTTACAATGTTCATTGCTATGCTGCCATCTTCTGCTCCAGGTAAAACCAAATCTTCTCCCAGTGTAAAAAGGCTTTGACTAGCTGCCATACCGGACGCCATGACAAACTAAAAAACTCAATGGCAAACGCAGACTGTTAAAAACAAAAACAAAAAATGATCATGGCAGCAGCAGAATAAGCACCAGCAGTTGATTAAAACTTAAACATAAATGGTTGGATAAAACTTCTTTAAGCGCTTTTCATTTGCGAAGTGAGCAAACTTCTTCAGAAGAAAGACAACTGAAAATACAAGTAAGAATAAGGCAACCTTTTAAACACTCAGTCTCAAAAACGCAGGACAATCAAATCCATCATTGCCACCTCACTTAGTTCATTTAAAGTGATATGCACAATTAATACTGTAATAACTGTGAATAAAATTTTGTATAAAGAACCCCAAGCAATTAAAAAGTATCAAATACACAATATCGGATACAAAATACATTGCTTTGTTACAAGTAAGAAATCAGATAACCAAACTGCCATAACCAATATGAAAATAATATTTATAATAAGTATTTGTATTCAAAAACATTTTACTTGTAAAACCTTTAAGGTAAATCTCAATTATGTGAAAAATGTCTATAAAAATCTATAAATTAAATTAAATTAAATTTTATTTAAATTTAACTGTTGTTAACCTTTATCTTCGCAGACTCCTCAGTTTTAAAATACTACTGACAAAACAAGTCTCATTGAGACCTGGTAAATTATATGCATTAAGTTTGATTTGCCAAATCAGTTTGAGCTCTTCAAGTTTTAGAGGTGTAGGACCACCCATAGAGTCATGTAACACTTGATTGATGGCCATAAACTTGAATTTATGGTCCTCATTTAATTGAATATGTTTGGCCAAGGCATTGTCTGCCTTGTTATGAGTTATTGCATACAGATGTTCACACATTCTGTCACAGAGCCTTCGCTCTTTCTTACCTGTATAGAAGGCAGAACAATATGTACATTTGGCCAAATAGACCACAAATTTGGAATTACATTTGAAACTATTTTTAAACTTAAACTGTTTTAGCAAACAACTTTTTTATGTTCAACAATGAATTCTACTTGCAGAAAGTGGGCATAGCGATGGGGTCACCTTGTGGAGCTAGTGTACCTAATTTGGTCATGGCATATTGGGAATTGGAATTTGTATTTAAGAACAACAACAACGTCAAAAAGGCACTTGTTTATTACACCAGATTCCTAGACGACATCTTCATTTTATTAAATGGAGACCATGAGACAGGTCTCTTTGTGTTGGAAACATCGAATCAATCCACAAACTTTCTACAATTTACATCTAATTTCAACACAGAAGCCATGGCATATTTGGATATCTGGTTAAGCAAGGATAGATCACTGGGCTGCTACATGGCAAAAATCCACAGGAAAAGTACATACTCTAACTCTTTCCTCCACTTCACAAGTTGCCACCCGTTTCATCAGAAATGCTCTGTAGTTAAGGACCAACTAGTGAGAGCTTCTCGTATAATTAGTCAAGAGGAAGACTTTGTGGAGGAATGTAAATTCCTGAAAAGCCTATTTTTACACCGTGACTATCCGGAATCCTTATTGGACTCCCTCATTGAGGAGGTCAGTTTAAAAAGAGCTAGACAAGTTTTTAAACCTATCTTGTCCATGAGGCCTCAGGCACTTGGTGACACTAATATCCCTAGCATACTAGTATCTGTGGGTCAGCAAGAATCAACAAGTCAAAGAAAACAAAAGTTCTACCTTAGTTTTTTAACTACCTACAGTGTACAAAGTTATCTCTGTATGGAAATTTTACAGAAAAATTGGGAACTTTTTAAGTCTAACCAAATGCTATTTAACAAATTGGAGGGTTCACCTAAAGTCATTTTTAGATGTGGTAGGAACTAGAAGAATCTTTTGGAAAAACAGCATCATAGGATTCCCAGAATAGTGGGTATGAACAAATGTGAGAACTGCAATTTTTGCAAGAATGTGGATGTGGCCAATTTATTTACTATCAGTGGTGTACAGTTTAAGTTTAAAAACAGGTTCAATTGTAATTGCAAATCCGTGGTCTATTTGGCCAGATGTACATGTTGTTCTGCCTTCTATATAGGTAAGACAGAATGAAGGCTCCATGACAGAAGTATGAACATCTGTATGCAATAAGTCATAACAAGGTGGACAATGCCTTGGCCAAACATATTCAATTAAATGTGGACCATAAATTCAAGTTTATGGCCATCGATCAAGTGTTACATGACTCTAGGGGTGGTCCTACACCTCTAAAACTTGAAGAGCTCGAACTGATTTGGCAAATCAAACTTAATGCATATAATTTACCAGGTCTCAATGAGACTTGTTCTATCAGTAGTATTTTAAAACTGAGGAGTCTGCGAAGATAAATGTTAACAACAGTTAAATTTAAATAAAATAAAATTTAATTTAATTTATAGATTTTTTATAGACATTTTTCACATAATTGAGATTTGTCTTAAAGGTTTTACAAGTAATTTTTTCGAATACAAATACTTATTATAAGTATTATTTTCATATTGGTTATGGCAGTTTGGTTATCTGATTTCTTACTTGTAACAAAGCAATGTATTTTGTATCCAATATTGTGTATTTGATACTTTTTAATTGCTTGGGGTTGTTTATACAAAATTTTATTCACAGTTATTACAGTATTAATTGTGCATATCACTTTAAATGAACTAAGTGAAGTGGCAATGATGGATTTGATTGTCCCGCGTTTTTGAGATTGAGTGTTTAAAAGGTTGCCTTATTCTTACTCATATTTTCAATTGTCTTTCTTCTGAAGAAGTTTGCTCACTTAGCAAACGAAAAGCGCTTAAGAAGTTTTATCCAACCGTTTGTGTTTAAGTTTTAATAAACTGCTGGTGCTTATTCTGCTGCTGCCATGACCGTTTTTGTTTTTGTAGCTAAATGTGTCTCTGAGTCAAAAGTCTATCTGCCATGCAAATTACTGCAACCCTTATTGCAAGTGGTGGGGTTCTCTCTGGATCCCTGAGTTAGATTTTTTTAACACAGTTCTCCAGCATTAAACAAATCCTGAGCAAGATATCATTAAATGTATGCAACACTGAACTATTCTTCCATATATTTTGCCACCATGTCAGTACCTTTTTTAGTATGCCAAAATTCTTGGACCAAAGACTGATATCATTAATGTTCACCAGTCACTTTCTGAAACAAGTGCACATAGCAAACCCTTGAAAGTGGATATAACCTCCTTATCACATACAGGACTAAATTACATATATTTTGATATAGCAAACTTCTGGCCCTGGGTCTGTTGTGATATTTATGTTGGAGCACTGAATGCACTATTAAATATTTATCTATAAAATTTGCTTTTGGAGTGCTTTTTTTAATGGAATATAGACATACACAAGTATACATGCACATGCATGCAGCCTCTTGTATGATTATATACAAATCAGATGTTTGCTTATGATAAAATGAATGAAAAAATAAATACATAATAACCTAGAAGCACATTTTAGCTTGATGCTGTGAGAACCATACAGTGCAACCCATTGCACCACCCATGCTCACACAACCTCTTAGTGCAAGAGGAGACAAGCACCTAAAATCAGGAAACTATTTTAAATGCTAGTCTTATATACTTAGAAAGTTACAAGTATAGCAGCTTTTGCATTATCCATCATTTTTAAGGGTAAGAAGTCTGAAATTCATGTTTGCCATTATATAGAGACTGGACTCCACAGCACTTCACCAGAAAGCAACGGATCAGAAATATGAGGAAAATACTTTCCTCTGCCCTTTCAATTTCTTAGCTCAAGAATCAGAGATAAAAAATCAGGAATAAATTCTAACTATTTCTCTTATATTCGTAGAAAAATCCTAGAAATCAGGAATAGATTCTAACGTCTTCTTCTTTCAGCTGCTCCCATTAGGGATTGCCACAGCCGATCATCTGTTTCCATTTCTTCCTGTCCTTTGCATCTTGCTCTGTCACACCAACCACCTGCATGTCCTCTCTCACCACATCCATGAACCTAGTCTAACTATTTCTCTTATATTCTTAGAAAATGACTAGAATAGCAAGCTTTGCATTAGCAAGCATTTTCTGGAGAATACAATATCTGAAACTCACATGCTTGTCATTATTCAGCGACTGCATTCCACAACAACCTTCCAGAAAACATATATTTTACAAGGAACAGATCAAAATGCCCATCAACATCTTTGTTCAAGAATTCTGGACAAAGCCAAAACTAGTGGGAATTCTTTTAAAGTGTTAGCTATTTGTTAAGTTAAACCCCATGGGAAAAGTGTTATTTTTATGGCCAACACAGGAGGACTCTCAGGTTATGGGACTTGATCAAAGCTACATAGTATTCAAATGAGTAGAAAAGATTCATACCCTGGACTTTTGACTACAGGAAACAGTTCATTAACATCTGACAGCCGTATGTGCTAATCAGCTTTAACTCACTTAAAAAAACTACATAAAGCAGGTTTTTGCATCAACATGCATTTGCTGAACACAAAAAAACTATGAAACTCTAATGAGAGGCATTGTTATCTGACTGTAAACCTCAGTAATGCACCAGAAAATGAAGCTAATATAGGTCTGGCAGCTAGTACAGAGGATTAAAGCTCTAAGCTCTTAATGATATAGGAGAAAACGGGTATATCTATGGCCTGATTCAAGATGCTGTCTGTAGCACTTTTGGGGGTTAAGGAATGATTACTCCTGAGCAAAAATATGTCTTTATGGAAAACTAAGTATTCAGAATTTAATTCTGAAACTCTTCTAGCAGAATAATTACCACCAAAAAGAGTCTTTCAGAAGAATTTTATCTGTGCTGATGGTGCTTGTTCAAAGAGGGCTTTAGACAAAGTTGCTAATACAAAATTGAGGTTCCAGGTTGTAGCAGGATCTTTATTTGAGGATGAAAAAGAAAACCCCCTTTTTTAAAAAAGCTTTGCATAGCTTTCTGAGAAGTAATGGGATGGAAATCAATAGTGTTATGTAAAGCTGAAATGAAATCTCATTGCATTTTATAATAACTGGACCAAACATTCAACAATTCTGAAACTTTAGAATATCTAGAAGAGAAGTATAGAAGGGATTGATACCTTAACTGGTTGCCCATATCAAAAAGCTTTTATGTTTGCTTTTGTACACCTTATGAGTGGATTTCATCTGGGATGCAAAAATAATGAGAAGCACATTTTGAAATATCAAGGGCTTTTGGCCTTTATGGGAAGTGGGGAAACCAAGTGGATAATTTCAGATTGATTAAGTCTGGTTAAGGCTGACCAGATGAGTAGGACAAAAATTCCTGGTGGGGATCTAGAAGCAATGAGTGCTTCACTAAATGAGGCCTGATCAAGGGAAACCATATTTGTTTTGGTCAGCATATGGCAGCAAGGATCACAACAGGAATAGGGGTGAAAAAGTATAGAGTGACCACTGGGCCATTGTTTGACAAATGAATCCCTTGATAACTGTCCTTCCAGAGGAATCAGGGTTAAGTAGTTACTGAATTTGGTGCTGGATGTGAAAGCAAAGAGCTTGAATTAAGGCTGATTCCAGTAGTTGAATATCTGATGAGCTACCACTGGATTGGGAGACCACTTACGAAAGACAGTTGACTTTTTTCCAAAGTATGTGTTGCTGTCAGAAAGTGCTATGAAGTAAATGCCCATTGCCAAACCATCATGGCTATCTTGACAAAGGAGGTAGGATATGGTTCTTCTTTCCTTGTTCAAATACCACATTGCTGACATATTGTCTATCTAGATGCAGATTGCTACCAGAAGGAGAAGACCCTAAAATTCCTGCAATATTAGGAGGATCCCTTTCATCTCCAGGATGTTTATGAGTATATTGACCACTATTTTATTCCAAGCTCCTTGCACCATCATCCCGTTTAATTGCCCCCACCCCAGAAAAGGTCTCTGTGGTAGGTCTTCATTTCATATGATCCCTGCACAACTTAGTCAAGATTAGTTAGGTAGCAGGACAGTATGCATCTGTGACCTATGGACTGCGTGTAGCCACTGGAGAATGCATGTGTTGGAAACTATGACTATAATGGAGGCTATAAGACCTAATAGTCAAAATATCAACACTGCTGATGAGAAGAGTGGGTCAAAAGATATTGGATAGAGGCTGTGAGGATCTGGATTCTTTCCAAAGACAGAATGACAGCACATATTGTTGTTTCCAGATGGAATCAAGTAAACACTATGGACTATGCTGGGTATATATTCATTTTTTTATAGTTTATTGAGGTACTAAAATATAGGCAGAGCTGTAACATGTATGGGAACACTTAGATCCCTCTTAGTTAGTGATGAACTGCAACTATTACCATTCACTCTGTAAACACCTGTGGGGCTGTGCTGTACCACAGGGCAGGGCTCTGAAAAGGTAATAACTATCTCCTAGATGGATGTGAAGAAATCTCCTGGATACCTTCACAGTTTTAATGTGGTGCATATCTAGTCAATTGCTTTTAGGCAAGGCAAAATAGATGCTCCATGACCTTTCTGAAGGGGGGTGTCTTTTTCAAGCAATGATTTAGGTGGCTGAAATCTAGAATGGGGCTGCAGTCTTTGCTCTTCTAATCTTGATTAGAATCTGGACCCCTTCTGATCTATTAGGACCTCTTGGGCGGCTCTTTTTTTCTTAAAGAGAAAAATTTCTCTTTTGGTCATTTTGTATTTGCAGGGTAAATGTCTGGAAGGGGCTGGGTTTGAATGGACAATGGCTGAGAAAAGGGAATGATATTATTTCTCTCACCCAAAAGTCATGTGAGATGGCCATCTACACAAGGGAGTGAACAGATGAAAGGCCCATAACTGCCTCCAGAGGGTAGCAGTGAGGTAAGCATTCAGGTACACTGGTTATGATAGCTTAAAAAGGGCCCCCAAAATCCTTGTTATTTCAGACTTCTATGACCTCTGGGTTGACATACACTGAAACACCTGTTTCTTTTCAAATACTTCCTGTCTGAGTTAGAACCAAAGGGATGATGCTAGAGTTATTTGAACCAGAAGGATCTGGAACCTTTCTAATTACTGTTGTATTATCTTTGAGGGGTCTTAAATTTGATTCCTATGGCAGACATGGTTGTACCTTCCTGCTTACACCTCAGCAATTTCTCTTTCACTAATGACTGAAACAAGGAGGTGTCCACATATGGGGCATTCATGAATGATGTTTTGAAGTTATCCATAAAATTGTAAAGAAGGAGGCACTTAAGATGAGACATCTCATGTTAACATCTGTGCCCACCTCCTTACTGACCCTATCAGATGCATTATCCTTTCTGTCTCATTAATTTTAGGATTTCAGCAAAGGTCGCATCCTGTGGGGGTTACTTTCTAGAAAGATGTGCAAAAGGAGGCACTTATATTATCACCTCGGACATCCATGTCAATGTCTAATGTGAAAGGCTCCATAGTGGAATATAAATGCCTCCTTTTGCATATCTTCTTTCTAGAGACATCAGGCAGGAGAGGTATCCAACTCTTCAGGGGGTCCAGAGAGTGATAGAGCATGAGCGGGCTATTTGAGGCTATCATTACTGCTCTGACCTTGGGGAGCATAATGAAGGAGCTGAGACATTGATTTCAGGATATTTGGATGCAGAACTGATACCACTGATGGTTGTGAGGAAGCTCTCAGAACAGAAGCAATTCTCCCTCCATTACCTTGAATGGCAAACCTGGATTTGCCAGTACTGGAGAGGTCTGACCAAGCACTATGCCCATTCCCACCAAAGTGGATGTAAACAGCTCTTTGGGAAGGAATCACTGACACTGACAATTGGGTGGGCTTCGAGGAAGAGTTTGGTACTGTGTTGTTGAAGTTTGAAGTCTCTGATATTGAAAAAGGCATGGAGCATGTTGGTACTGAAGGCAAAAACTGAAGACTTGGTTTTGTGTATTCAGTTGCAAGACTCAATAGATGTGAAATACCTCAGTGTTGGTTGGAAAGGTTGAGGTAGAGATCCCAGTCAGCTCCAGGCACACAGGCTATGGGTGATGTTTCAGCTCTGAACCTGCCTGTGCCAAAATATGAACCAAGGAAGAAACAAGTAATAGAGATGAAGGGTCAACCTGATCTACCATAGGAGATCTACAAATAAAAAGGTGATGGCACCCATTTTCTTCTGTATTTTCAGGAAAGTTCTCCTCCTGTATTCCAAAACTACATTACTGACACTCATGAAGGACCTGACAGACTAGTATGAGAAGGTGGAATAGAGTCTAGATATAAAACAAGGCAAAGCTCTCTCTGAAGAATGTCAGTCAACTAAAGGCTTTGGGATTTATCTTAGATGACAGTGACTGGTTCAAAAGGCAGAGTAGCCTGAGGTGAGAGATCTTTACAGGCAGAAGCTGAAAAGACCAGATTCAAACCCGTGGGGTTCAATGAAGTGCCATCATTATTTAACTTTCTCTTCTTGGCATTGGAATCCCTTAATGTCCTTACCATTTTCCTTTTCTTTCCTAAGCTTCCTGGTGGAGGTGTCTGGGGAAGTAGATTCATAATATCACTTTGTTTCATCGGTCAGCTCTAATCATCTAGGTTCAAAAGTCTTACATATAGAAAATTCTGCAGTCTGGTGCTTTGATCCCAGGCACATAACACACAAGTTGTAGGTGTCTTGGGACAGGATTTTGTGGCAACATTTGACACACTCCCAAAAGCTCTTTTTTGGTTTTGTCCTGCTTATCCAAGTTGAATTGGTAGTAACAAAAAACATAACAGAGAAATACCCAAAACAGATTGAAACACACTTCAATATTTAAAATTTTGAAGTTATCAGAGTCTATGCACATAAACACTAACCTTAATGCAAACACTAAATACCTATATAAGAGCTGTAGAAAAAGGAATCCTACTGTTTTAGTTTAATGATACATAGCTATTATATATATGTATGCATTTACAAACGATGCCATTGGGCTTAACTCCCATATGACACAGGAGATTAAGAATAAACGTCAACAACATAGAAAATTGCTCCAGCAAAAAAGGAATTGTAGATAAGAATCTTAAATGATCAAATATAAGTCAAGGAAAAAAAGGCTGAAAGAGACTGAATTATTTAAGAAAATGACAAAAAGGAGGAGCACTTAACTTTGACTAAAACAATGTGTCCAAATTGGAAGTAGCAAATGAGATCTGGGGAGAGTTATATCCCAGGGGATTATGGGAAGGAAAAGATATTAAAGGAGCTTGAGACTTGGAACACTAGCAAGGCCAGACTGGATATTACAAGCAGTTTAGTACTCATCAGTCAGATTAGACAGACTGAAAGATTAGGATCTCACATTTGTTGAAAGTTCCACAGACACTTTGTATGTGCCCACAACACCCCCACTGCTTATCAATACTAACTCAGACATCAATGTACATCAAAGAAAAGGGAATTCTCTGAGTACCACAATCATAATCTTTATATACATATTTCAGTACTTCTATTTTTGTGACCGCAGTTCTGAGTGCCAGTGACTTGTCTATCACATACTGGCACATCATTCATACCGTCCCAGCATAGGAAAGGTACTCCTATCCCAACATGAATACAGCAGATTTCTTCACAGCCTTTAGTCAAAGAGGGCAAGCTTTGAACAGAGTACCTTGGTGCATGTGGTGTCTTGAATAACCAGAGTTATCTTGGGAAGACTGCACATGAAAAGAAGTAGTCAGAATAAGCATATGGCAAAATTTGGCTATAGAAAGAATTAGTCTTTCTGTCCTCAGTGGTTACAGTTTTTACCAAAGCATGCTGATTGTCTTAACCATCTCTAAGGGATTGTTACTACATATGCATCAGAATATGTTTGGGAAGTTCACTTCTCGTCTTTCTCACAAGTAAGGTGAAATTTCCATGCACACCTTGTAAATATGTAAATATGAAAGAGATATGAGCACTTTGACTAGCATTAACAGCCTTGATGAAAGTTTCACATTTAGGTGAGATTCTGCTTCAGACTCAATGACATTGACATATGAGATGTCAATAATAAACAAATGGGGATACATATTCCTTGCAGTTTTGCAGCTACCCTTAGAAATATCAATACAGACACTGTACAATCAGCTAATTTTGAAAGCAGTGTGTCTCCAGTGTCACTTTAATGTGTTAGCAGACACCCTGAGCAGAAAAATGTTGACAGCATACAAGAAACAGCTAAACGTAGTGATGTTCATTACAGGACTTCAGAATTAAGTTACCCAGTAACAGACTTTCTCAGAATGATATTCAGGTAAAGAAAATCTGTGTGAAAGTCACAGAGGAAAACTACTCCTCTGAAGCAGTGTTAATGAAGTTGAAATACTTTTAAGTAAAATAAGTTTATAATATATCAGACAGAGGTAATCAGAATAATAGAGAAAAGTCAGATACCACCTCAACTTCAAATGATTTCCCTGCCATCATGGATACCACCAACAACCTGTGTATTGCTATTCCAGCAGGAAGGAAAGGTTTTTCATCAACGTTTGCCATCTTTGAAACTTAACATTCTGGATCTTATTGCAGTTTGTTGCTAAAAACAGTTTTCTAAGTGTTGGCTCAGGCTAGCCAGCCAATGTGAAATCTTACTTGAATGAATGGCATAAGTTCTTACATTGGACCACAATAACCATAATACTCTCAGTTTTGCTATACTGCCTAGCATATTTGAGTATTTTCTTTTTCTTATGTTCTTTAGGATTGGATTATGCTTCTATAAAGCTGTGTAATAAATATAACAAATCCCACAAAAGCTACTTCTTCATAAGCATAAAGATGTTTCTGCAGAATATTCCTGTGAAGCTGCTACTGGGATAGGGAGTAAGTTCATTTGATAACCTTTTCAATGTAGATTTTGAGTCCCAGAATAGAAGATGCTTTGCTGGGATGCTTGTTACCTTTTTCACTTCTCAGGATTCCCAGGGATCACTTCTTATTAAACCATCTGATTGTTAATACCAACTGCAGAAACACTCCTTCTCACACTAAGACAGTACCAGATCTTTAAGTGAGATGAATTATAACAATCAGATAACCTAACTACTTTCTGCATGGCTGTTGCCATTCAACCTATTTTATAGAGTTTATCAGGTTAATATGGTTGTTTTATTAAGTTTGCTGAATATTTTTTAAATATTGAATCCATGGCCACACCACATTTAAATGTTTTTTTTTTAGCCATGTCTTTCTTCACCCTTTCCGACTTACCCAATAAATTTACCACCTTCACCCATCTGAGTCATTTGTTCCCCTTCTCAAGGATGGCTTCATAGTCCACAGGGGCTCACCATCCCTTTATCCAGGGGTCTGTATTACCATGTTGACAGGGCTGTTCATCGAACACCCTTACATTGACACATGTACCCTGAAATACCTAAATATCAAATGACCATAAAAGCTATTTTTTTCCCAGGGGAAAAAATATCTTGGCCAACAAAAAACAAAACAAACTGACAGACACAAAGAAGTGGAGGACTTCACCCCCCCACACCCCCTACTTAAATATACCAACTCCGAGATCACAGTACAGTGGAGGAAACAGTAAAATCCTGACAACAGCCCAGTAATTTTTTTCCCTGGGAAAAAATTGCTTTTGTGGCCATTTGACATTTAGGTATTTTGGTGTACATATGTCAACATACGGGCATTCGATGAACAGCCCTGTTGACATGGTAATATAGACTATTATCCAGAACAGTGCACTAGATCTCTCCCAGGTAAGGCAAAAGTCCCTGCACCCCATTCACCCCTTACCCGTGGGCTCACCAGAACTACCCTCATTAGGGCTGAGGCAGAACCCATCTCCTAAAAGGGAAAAGCCCTATACTTAAAAAATTTCCTGAGATGTTTGCCCCAAAGTGAGACTTAGGTGGTAGGGGTTAGATCAGTCTGTAGGACAGTCAGGCCCCTTAATCTCTGATGCTCCTAATCCCCATGATAGCTCTCTTGCTGTCTACTATACCTGTCTAATGTGAGTTGCATGCTTACCTCCAAGCGCATCCTCCACAGCTTAGTACAGTGCACTTTTGGGCAGTGTGTGCTAAACAGGCTCATTGTCCACAGATGCAATACCTAGCACTCCCACTAGGTGTCAACCAAGTGACTAGCTAGAGCTGCCTCCATCTCCTCAGAAGTGTGAGCTGGCAGTGCCTGTTCAGTCTCATTATCCCTTGTTTGGAACTTCCAGTATTCATGCTGCTAATCAAACACTGGTTATTTGGGCTGCAGCCAGAGTTTCATCCATCTTTTCTGTGGCTGTTCTCACCTTCAATGGCAAGGTGAGAGCCTACATCATTCTGAAGAAGGAAATGTTTGACGACCATCAGTGGCACATCACATGACACAAATGAAGACTTCAGCTTGGTTAAGTGTAATTTTAAACCAATGTCAGAGAATGACAAAGTTGGCATATACCAGACTATTAATTAATTCAATAAATTATTAATTAATGCATTTCTTTCTTTCTTTATCCTTTGTTGACTAGGTTTGTCCCACTAGGTTTGTGGGCTCATTTCATTGGAGACCTGTGCTGCTATTTATACTGACTAGGGGAATTCTGGTCAGGGAACAGGGGATATTCCACTACTCTATTTCAGAAGTGCCATAGGATCTTTTACATCCACCTGAGCTACCCTCAAATGAGGTAGATGGGGTTTCAAGTTAAAGTTTCACCCACAAAAAGTTATAATATTCATCCCAACAGTGTTACAGTGACCTCCATATTCAATTCCACCTTTCCCTCATTGTGGGATATTATCACATGATGTGCTTATTTACCTAAGTCATGTAGAACTGTTGATTTTTACTAGTATATTTACATTGTTTTATTTGAAACTAGCAGTCAAATCTAAAAAATATTTACAGTATCAACATTGTCAATGGTAAATTTCAACCAAGATATACCGTTATTAATTTAATTCATAAAAAGATTAAAATATTTTTTTGCCGCTCCAAACAAAAAAGGTTCATCAGTGTACTTATGATAAAACATAACGTACTTGAAAGAAGGCAGAGTTGTAAGCAATGTACTCTCCCACCAGCAAATCCCCTATGTTAGTGAAAACGGGGACCACTTTGGCTCCCATTGCTACACTCATTACGCTATCTTGATAAGATTCTTAATCCAGTTGTACAAAAAAGTGATTATTTTGTCAAAGATTCTTGGTATTTTTTTACCCTGTTAAAAGAATACAAATTTTTAGGAAATTAAAGGTTGTTAGAGATAGTTTCTTTGTATACAAATATTGACCCAACAGAAGGGCTTAAGTTTATGAAACTATACTGTTGCAAGAAGCATAATGTAGACAACAATACGATTAACAAAGTTTGTACTTTGATGGAGTTAGTTCTTCGTAATAATTTTTTTTGTATTTATTAGTTACATTTACCAACAACTAACTGGTGTAGCGATGGGAGCCAAAGTGGCCCCACTTTTGCTAACAGCACTTTGCTGGTGGGAGAGTACATTGCTTACAACTTTACCTTCTTTCAAGCACATTATGTTTATCGCAGGTACATCAATGATCTGTTTTTTGTTTGGAGTAGCAACAAATAATCTTTTAATCTTTGTATGAATGAAATTAATAATAGTATATCTTGGTTGAAATTCACCATTGGTGATGATACTGTCAATTTTTTAGATTTGAATATTTATTTAGATCTATTTAATAAATGTTTTCACAGCACAATATATAGGAAGGATACTTTTACAAACAATTATCTTCATTACTGCAGTATTCAGCCTAAGTAGGTGAAATTAAATACAATGCAAGGTATTTCGACCATCCTCTTCTGGGATGCTTTCTACCTTTTCTAAAATAAAAAAACAGAGTGTTTTTAAGTTGTTTCAAACTGTAGAAAGTTTTTATAATGCATTATTAATGTTTATTGGTCATGTTCTGAAGCAACAGTAAGCAACAAACCTCTGGAGGTGGATAAAACCTCCTTACCATAAATAATACCAAATGATAAAGTGTTTGACAGAAGAAGTGTCTTGTTTTTGCATTTTATTTGCTGATACAGACAGTCTCCTGAATTTTTGCCAAACCTGACAAACTCTTCCCATGACATAACAAAAAACTGAACCCACAATGCCTCATTCCCTGAACAAATGTATAAGCTACTCTATTCCATATTAAATGCATCAGTAGTAGCTTTTTACATCCTAAAAAGACAAGTTACCAACTAGGTCTTGCAGGTGGAATACCTCTCAGTAAAAAAATAACATGTGACGACATAACAGTGGATGTCACAATGTAAGCAATAAGTTGTTCTAAAGCAATATGTTTTTTTTGTTTACCCATAATGCTGCTGGTGTATGCAAATAAAGATCCATATGACATAATTTATTTTTTGTTTGCTAAATAATGTGGTAACTTCTGCTGGTAAATAAATATTGGAAAAAGTATGCTTACAACATATTGTGGATGCAAAACCCCTTATTCTTGTTTCATTTCAATAAAGTTATATCTAGGTGGTTTACCCTTTTTTAGAAAATTCAAAAAGTAATGAAGTCAGTGTTTTTGTTTAAGCTATCAAAATGTCCTTAAGTTCTGTTTCATTTCCAGTTGTTGGAACTACTGTTTGTTGGAAATAAATTCCTGAAATTGACATCACACATTTTTTCAGTGGTGCACAACATGGGATTTAATGGAGGGTTAAAAACTGACTGTCTCTTTGAAATACCTTCATTATTTTTTGCCATAGGTTCTTAATCAAACAAATGCTGCAAATTCAATTTTTTGGTGTAAAGCTTGAGTTCTAAAGTTGTGTCTGTGACAGCCACTTGTCTCAAAGGAATGAAGGTGAAACCTTTATTGAATATCCAACCAGTATACTTTCAATCTTAAAAGCAATATATTTGAATACAAAAACAAAAATCATTACTAACAAAACCTAGTAGAATTGTTAGTTCCTCCAGTTCCTTCCATGCTAATTCCTCCTGCTGCCACTGTTTGAGCATGTCACCCTTGTTTCTTGTCCTAGATTTCCTACTTCTGGAGGTATTGTTCCCTGCTGTCACCTCCTCTGATTGGTGAAATGCTTTGATCATCTTAATGGGAGCCACCTTAAAAATCAATATCATCAGAGTTAGATGAAGTTCTAGGGTCATTCATGTCATCGTGTAAATTGTCTGAATATATATTTGTTGTTTGTTTTGTATTCGGACATTGAAAGGCCTTGTTGCTTTTGAACTCCTCCTCATCCCGTTGCAACTTTTTTTTTCCAATTATGGATAGGCTTACAATGCTTGTCAATTTTCTTTTAATATTTGATTGTAAGTGGACAAATTAAGTTGAAACAAAACATCTTTCACTGTGTTGTTATTAATAATCCAGACTTCCTTAGTAAGTTGCACTATCTCACAAACATTGTGCTTTATTAATATTTTAAGGAATGGAATTCAAAGAATGTTCTATCAAAAATGTAGTTAAGTCACCCTATAAAAGAGTCCACAGAAATGATTTTGGGGGAACTTACAAATTACTTTTTTGCCTAGTAATGTATTATTTAAAAAATATCTTGTCATATTATAATGACTTCAACTTATGTTAATTTTTTTATGCATAGGCTTGAAAAAGGGACCAGGGTAGACCAACAATTTCTCAAGGTTGTTTGATGAGTCTGTCAAGTCCTTTATAATCTCAGGTGTTCCACCTAGGTTAAAGGGGATGACTTGTGTTTGCCACTTTGTTACTGTTTTGTAATAAAGAAAGGTTCTTGGATGGTTCAGTGTCAGGTGGCCTTATGGATAACAATAAAGAATTAATTTGTATAAACATTACTAACAATGGCTCAGCTGTGTTGTTTGGAATTGTCTCATTAGACAAGTTACTATATTGTTCTGAGTATATATCCTCTGAGGATGTTGGGACACTGTAATATGCAAACTAGTAACCAGATCAGTAGTCTAAGCATGGTCAATAAAAATAAACCATTAAAACACAATCACCAGCCATCCTTGGAGTAGTGTCCAAAAAATAATCTAGTGAAATAGAATTATTTCTGATGATGAGATGTTTTCTAATATGGTTGAATATTTGTAAAAAATGTTGAAAGAGATTACCCTATTGACCTTTGCCCACTGCACACTAACTTTTCCATATTTTAAAATCACATGGTATAATCACATACAGACAACATCCATCAAAATGACACAAAATTAAACAGAGCTATGATCTGGCATATAGTCATAATCATAGACAAATCAGACCTTTTTTAACAAAAAAATGGAAAGTTATTAATTAGTAATTAAGAAATTAGGCAATGAGCCCATTAAAGTGTCTAAAATGCATAAAAATCAGATGGATATTTGAAGGTGAATTAACTTTAACAAACAACAATGGAATGATTAAATGTGGCAACTGTAAAGATTGCCCTACTTTCATGAAGGACCTTATATTACTGTCCCAGGATTCAGTACATTACTCCTATGTCTTAGTTGTTTTAATTGTAAGACAAGTAGCATAGTCTAAGTGGGCAAATGGCTTTCCTGCGAAATTTCCTACATAGGAAAAACAGAGCAGAGCTTGTTTAAGATAATTTATAATTTTGTATTGCATAACAAAAAGGGATGTCAATAATGCATTATATAAACATTCCACATTTTGTAACAATTTAAAAACAGTCTGTGTTTCATTTTAGAAAAAATAGAAAGGCATCCCAGAAAAGAATGGCACGAAAACACCTTGAATTACAAATAACCTATTTAGAAAATAAATTTGAATTGTCACATGTGTGTCTGGTTTAAAAGACAGCAGTTGTGCAAATATTGTTTTAAAGATGAGGACCTCTAAACCCTAATTCAAGATTTGGGGATTTATTACTGTTTTATTACTAAATATGTTTTTTTTTTTCAGTTTAAGCTATGGTGTAATTTTTGAAGAGTTTTAATTGTTTTTTAATGCTTGTATAACATGATTTTTATCATATGATCAGTACAGCAATGTTGCATTCATTACATTTTTCTGAAGTCCTTGTATATGGGATGAAAGTACTTTATACATTTTTTTGAGAATCTGTGGAATGTTTCTTCACTTTTTCAGTGAGAACATCATGGCCAGAGATTTTGTTTTAACAACTTTTAACTTTACCTTCACAATACTCTTTGGAGCTAGTTTTATGCAAAGAAATCCTGAAGAAAAATGCAAATCTAGGCAAATTTACATTTCTGTGGGTTTGTAAATCACTTGCTGATCTGACCTGCAATATTGTTGTATTGGGTTACTGTCTACTGGTCGTCTACAAAAAGCCTTTTCAGTCACAGCTAGAAAACTGAAGCATCAACCCCATAGCAAAGTATCTAACTTACCTAAGGATTTGGTGACCTTAGAGCTATGTACTTTTTTAAGAGATACAGAAACACATCATCGTGTGTGTGTGTGTGTGTGTGTGTGTGTGTGTGGGGGGGGTTCAAAATTACTAAATTAAATATATGTTAAAGTACTGCTCATTTTGCTTTTCTCCCTGCAACTAAGCAAACAGATTTTATTTGGAAGTAAGACAATCAGAAATATCCATTACTGCTATAGCTTTACTCATCAGCATTTAAAGTGCACCACATTAGAGCTTATAGTAGCAACAGTTTAAAGTGTATTGGCCATGTTCTGAAGAAACTGCAAGTGACAAACCCCAAAGTTGGATATAATCTTCTTGTTCTATACAATGCATTGTATAAGTTTTGATTACAAAGTTTGCTGCTTTTGCATTTTAGTTTGTGGATAAGGATGGGCTAATGAATTTTCCCTCAGACCTGAAAATTCCTCCAATGACACCATGAAAGGCACAATGTCTCATTACCTAATCAGATGTATAAGCTACTATATTCCCATGCTGACAAGTTATCAACTGTTTCTTACAGTTAAAATACCTCACAATGAAAATTAACACATGTGATAATGTATTAGTGAAACTACAATGTAATTAAGAAGCTGCATTTGCAGCCATATGCAAATAAGTACCCAGTGCCTACCATGACATCACCTTGTTGGTGTAGTTAAAGAGAAAAACTGAAAAAGTGAAACTAAAAAATAAAACAGCACACTATAATCTTCATTTATTGCAAAATCACTTGCAACTTTTTATGAGGAATGCAATGAGCAATGAAATCAACTGAAAAATAAAGAAGTTTATGAAAATGACCAATATTCTTTAAAGGCTTCTTTTTGAATTTTTCATTTTTCTTTTTTTGCTTAATTTTTTGACCACCTCCCACTGGTCATCAGCTGACTTCCATGACCACCTAACTGGCCTATTTAAACCCCTTTTGCCACCAGAGACAAGGACTGACTTGACCAGGTTGAGAGTACAATACTGCAGACTGATGGATTTCTTACCTAACTCCACTTTGCCCGTCTTAGGCTCACTATGGGCATTTAGCCCATGAGGCAACTCTCTCCAGCTCAGTTGTGATGTGGTGATCTGGGGGTCTCAACTCTCAGCTAGAGTGCAATGAGGCACTACAAGGCCCCATTCCATTACTGTGGTAGAACATCACTTTGTCTGCAACCCAGGCTTTTCCTGTATGGCATAACATTGATTAGCCAGCATCACAGTAGCTACATCTCACCTCTGATCTAAGTCTCCATCCATCCATCCCTCCAGAAAAACAGAGAGAGTGGGAGGCAAGTGGAAATAGCCTCTTCATCTCACTCTTTCCCCTTGTCAGCTCCTCCACTGCCAGACTATGAATCATTCCTCAGCTGCCTGGTCAAAAGTAGGACTCATTCCTTCTATTTCACAGAGCTGATTTTCTTCAAAGATTTTGTAGGTAGCATGATATGCTATACTTTCTCACTGAAAACTTCTTAAAAAGTAATGTTTGAAGCATAATTCTCTATTTATTATTTAATTTGTAACTTATATGAATCAAAATGCACTCAACAGTTTGATCTTAATAAGTTGTGTATGCTTATTGATCAAATGCAGTTCATGGAAGCAAGTTCTATCATCATGGCTGCGTACAGAAGCCTATACAATCTTAGTTGGAGTCTGAAGAGAAATCCCTTCTTAGTTGTCTTAACCCATCTAAAAAGACTCAGAGATGTGGAATGGTAAGTAATAAAAAAGAAATATGAGCTGTTTCCTATAATTCTTTTTCTTACACTTTTCTTTTCCACTGTTTTGATTTATATCTATTCCAGAGATCAGAAAGTACATTTGTGTAAAAACGTACCATAACAGTAGATGTCTAAGTAGATCACCATTGATGTATTGCTTACACAAGAGTAAGTATCCTGTCAAGGAAACTGTATTAGCCAGTACACCAATGCTTGTGTGCCTTCCTCTCAAGTTGTATGTCTGACCTATGACCTATGACCCAAGCAAGAGAATGCAAATTCATGCATAAGGGACACAAAGGCATGAAAATCATTGGGACTTTCTTGCCCCAGAGCAATAAAGAAGAGAGAGTGTGAGAGAGAGCGAGAGCGAGAAAAAGCAAGAGGAGACTGAGGCATGCTGATAAGGTGAGGAAGAAATGCATAGCAGGTCCATTTTGGCCAATAAAGAGAAAATATAAGAGAAAAAGAGGGGAAAGGAATGAGGATGCCAATATTGCATCATTGTTCTACTTGGACATTTACTGTTATGCTGAATTCTTACACAACTACACTATGTCCTTCTTTGAGCAATATTTTAGTATTCCCAAAGCTTTGCAGAATATATGTGAGGAGGAGCGAGCAGTGGAGCTGGAGTATAGCATTCCTTGGAGGCATTCCTCTCAAATATATAGATTTTTCCAGAGTGTCCAGATTTTTGCCTCATATTTTTGGTCTGTTCCTCATAAGAAATGTGTTTTTTGATAAATCACTGGGATGATCTAAGGATTAAAGTCACTAAATAATGACATGCATTTGAGTTTAAGACTTCATATTCTTCCGAAAATGCATTCTAACACATAATATGTTAGTATAGCAACTTCTAAGTTTATCAGAGCAATATTTAAAATGTGTCCCTGTTTTTTGGCCTTTGTCCCCCATTATGACAGGCTTTGTCCACATTTCTTGCACTAAGAGGTTGAGAGGTATGCTTGGAGGATGGCTCTAGCAAAGTCGGTTTGGGCCTTTTAAAGAGCGTCAGTTCCATAGTGTTTTGTAAAGATGTGACGGAAGACCAAATGGCTGCTTCCAGAATGGATTTTCTGTCCAGACCATTGAAAGGGGCATCAGAAAAGGCAACAATCCTGGTAGAGTGAGTTTTGATTTGATATGAAGGAATTTCCCATGAAATAAATAACAAAATGGAAATAGCCAGGGAAGTCCCTCTGGAAATGGTTTGCCTTAACTCATTACATCCAAGTGATGCCTCTAGGTGCATCTGCAGTTAACTCCTACTGATGCCTGTAGGCGTCAAATATTGCATATTGATATTTGCATCAATAATTCCAAAACCGTGCTATGTACAAGGTACAATGTACATTTCATCTTAAAGCTTATGCAGTAGCAAACTCAACTGCATTAATATTTGACCTCTGTCTACTCCAGGTAAATAGATATTAACTGTTGTTTTTATGATATTAATTTGTATAGATATAATTTTCACATTTTTCTAAGTATCTCAACAACCAAGTACCACAGACAGAACTCCTTAGCCTCATATGAAAGTTCTCAGCTAGATGAATAAAATGCTCCTGACAGTATAACTTGAGTGTTGCTAGGATATTGTAAGTTGTTTGCAAAATATTACAAATGTAATAGTTACTGTGTTTACTGTGACTTATAAAATTCAGTTTAAGACCTAGAACTTTAAGAATACTACCAGCATAAAAACAGTTTGTGCTGTAGATTTTGGCATTTATACTTCTTTAATAATCCTTATGGTTCCAGAGATATGAACATTTGTTTGCAACGTGAGGACATAATTTGATTCTGTGAAAAGGCTTAGGATCTGCCCATTGGAAGTTACATTGCAAACTTCCTGAGCACCGTTAGAATGAATGAGTTAATAGTCTTAGTTTTGTCTAGATAATATTTGAACTGTCTATGAACATGTAGGGAATACAGCATTCTTTCCACTTATTTTTTAGGATTGGGGAAGAAAGTAAGTAAGTTAATAAACTCAGTAAAGGCTGAAGAGCCGAGGTGCTAGAGGAGTCTGCATTTTATGCTTTGTATTTTATGCTAACCAGATTTTATTGGATCCAGTGTGTGCTTATTTTACCTGTTTTGTGGGACCACATTGTGGATCTACTAATGGACTGGACTATTATTTTAATAAAATATAAAGGTAATCACTGGCTTCTTTCCTTGTGTGGTGGTGAGCTGTTCTGTTTCCAGTTCATGTTGAAGTAAAATTAATAAACTGCTTTAGAAACAATTCATTGAAAACATTTGGTTTGAAGAAAAGGATTGGGTCTAAGGAATACCCTGTCCTTGTGAAAGATAGAAAAGAAGAAAAAGCCATAACGATTTTTAACACAAAAACTTTTACTGAATTAAGAACTTCCAGCAAGAGAGTCTTCGAGGCACAACATTTTAGAGAAGAAGAAAAGGCCAGCACAAAATAAGGGAAAGTTTTACAAGGCATAATGCAGGCCAAAAAGTGGAGCAGTAGCTTTACTTGCTGGCCTGATGTGAAGAATATATTTTAGAAACTGTTTGAACTGCAAACTTCCAGAAAGATGTGATTTCAAAGACAAACAGGTGGAGATATCTGACAACTATGCTTTAATGGAAGAATATGCTGGTCCTGAATTGAACAGCTCAAACAGATAGGAAAGAATAGTATGAATACTTATATGATGAGGGTCCTTTTTTATTTTAGTACTGAATAGAACATTTCTTTCATGTGGAATCCTAATATTTTCTTGTAGTAGGTTTTCTGTCCCCCTATAGTACTTGTAGCATGTCTTCAGAAAACAGATATCTGAATGGTATCAAAATCCTATCATCAAAACTGTCAGGATTCAGGTTTGCAAGATTGGGTAAATGACAGACCTTCTGTTTTGTGAGGAAGCCCATTATGTGCAATAACCTGTGATGACTGCACTTAGTGAGGTGGTAAAAGGGAGAATTAATGCTGCCTGGGTCAAAAGGGGGTCACCAACAGCATATTTGTTTTATCCTTCTTGATTTTGAAGAGAAACTTTGTAATCAAAGGAAGGGAAGGGAAGAAAAACATGAAGGAATTTGCCTTTCCATGAGACTGTTATGATATCCATTCCCTAAGCCTCTGGGCATGGAACTCTGGAGCAAAACAGCCTGAATTGTCTGTGTAGAGTGGAGGCAAATAGTTTTGTTTGGAAAGTTCCCCACTGATCGAAACTCTGTAGGAAGACCTATCTCTTCAACAGCCATTTCTGAGGGTCTGCCATGGATCTGCTCAGGTAATCTACCTCTGCATTCATTTCTAAAGGAATGCAAACTGTCTGAAGAAAGAGGTTGAGTTCAATAGCTGTCTCCCAGGCTGTTATGACAAGTCTACAGTAATAAGTTTTTGTCCATCCCTGTTTGTTGATGTGTCATGGTCTGTAAGGATTTGTGGGTTTTTCTGAAGAACAAATGTAATATAAACACTGAACAGATAGTATTAGGGCTTTCATTTACATGACATTTACGGTGTTGTTTTGGTTCTGCCTTGGCCATGTACCTTGGGATTTTATGCTCATACAACATGCTTCCCAATTATACCTCTCAACTGACCAGATTTTCACAGAATGTCCCGATTTTGCCCTCATATTTTTGGTCTGTTCCTCAAAAAAAATTCTGTTTTTCTAGCAAATCAGTCGGGATTGAAGTCACTAAATAATGACAGACACTTGAGTTTCAGGCTTCATATCCTTCAGAAAATGCATGTTTATACAAAACCTGCTATTTTAACAACTTTATAAGTTTATAAGAGCAACATTTAACATCTGTCCTTATTTTGTGGAATTTGTCACCCATTATTTTTAGCTCTTTTCATATTTCCTGTGCTAAAACATTGAGAGGCATGCTCCCAGGTCAGGTCAGTAATACCTGTGTAAATGTACTGGCAAGAAGAAGGAAACAGGAAGGGGTCTCTCAGATTAAGTGATATCTGCTTGATCCATCAAAAGAATTCCTTCATGAAGGGCAAGAAATTAATTGTGAAATACAGAGGGTGGCAGTGCTTTGCCCAAATAGACTGAATCTTCCTCATGTGGAGTTAGGCAAAATGTATAATTTGTTTGATTGAAGCAATAGTTCTCAGTATCCCTTTGCAGAGGTCAGTTCTAGGGGAAGAAGAAATTGTAAATAAGAGCTTAACACCTTTAAATTGTACTGAGGAAGAAACACCATCATGGAGGCAGTGTTCAGATGGCAACCTAGAAATTGAGATGGCAGAAAAAAAGACTTCTTCAGGTTTAGGGTGAAACCCAAGCAGAAATAAAGATCCATCAGGAACCTGAGAGCTTTAAGAAGCTTGTCTCTTGTTGAAGCTGGGAGAAGGAGATCTTCCAAGCAGAATGTGTGCAGAACACTGTGACTGGGCTAGGCATTTAATAAACACTTTTTGAGATGTAGAAAGACAACTGTAAAAAACAGAGAACTGAAAATTAAATTGTAAGGCACAACATCCTAAAAATAATTTCTGTTATCTGGATGAATGGGGATATGAAGATAAGCTTCCCTGAAGGCCATGGTAATCAAGAAAGTTTATGGAAGTGTCATTGGTCGAAGAGTCTGGATTTTTAATTTTGCCATGTTAAGAATGCATTGACGGCTGAAAAATCCAGAATGGGTCTTCATGTGCCTTCTTTTCTTGGGTCCTGAAATAATCTTAAATATAACTCTTTTTTTCCTCTATGTGAATGTGGACTAGACTAGTTCTCTAGTTCTCTGATGGAATGAGCCCCAAAGAATAGGGAAACCAGGTATTCTTGGCTTGAGGGCAGTGGTAGAATACCAGAATGGGTTGCAGGAAGATGTCAGATCAGTTTGCAACCTTTCTCAGTGATGGGGAGGACCTACTGATCTGAAGTTATGTCTCCACAACATAAGGGAGAGAGATGACTTTCTTGACTGAAAAAGAGAGGGTAGCTCGAAGTGAAGGGGAAGGGCAGAGTCAGTCACAAATTGTCTGATTTATCAGGAAAGGCACCCTTATGTCTTTTTAAGTCTGATTTGGATTTCTGTTGGAACTTGCAACCAGCTAAAGAAAACACATACAAAGATGTGTGCAAGCTTGACTAAAAAGACAGTTCTTGTCAGTGAAAGAATAGCCGTGCAAGAGACAGTCAGGTACACCAAAAAATCACAATACTGTGAAAAACACCATACTCAGGCACTGTAAATCACCAGGCAGATTAATTAATTATAAATGTACAATCTAAGCAAAACATATCAGAGAGGATCTAATCTATGATGTACTTCAATAAAGGTACAATATACTTCCTCTCAGACCAGGACTTGAGGTATGCCTTTGAGTCACTTAGAGATAATAAGCCAGGGTCTCAAATCACTTCTGCTGGTCATGTCTAGAAGCTATAGTAGGGTTGCACCATAGGAGCAGCAACTAAAATAGGGATGTCTGAAGACCTGTCAAATACCGCAGAGGAGATGTCCAGTCTGACCAGACAACTGGATTTGGAAGGCTTTGACTTCTTGAGCTTGTTTCATGGATGTTGAGTGATGTCTGAGTAGGAAGACTCAAAGGTCATCCTGCCCCACACAAGCTACTCTAATATCTGTTTTTTTCTAAATAAATGTTTAAAGTTAAGTGACTCCTTAAAGATTTAAGCACAAAGGATTTGCAAATATAATACTCCTTGTAGTCATGACTAGACCAAAATAGAATAAACACTTCAAGCGTCTATCCTTATGAGGTACCTGACTTATGCAGTTACATTTAGCCCTCTTGCATGACACAAAAAAACATAGCTTTTGAGAAAAATGTTAAACAGAACAGGAAGTTCTCTAACAAGGATACTTATCTGCCCACAAGGAATGGAAACTGGCAGAGGCTGTGCAACTGACAGACCAAAGAGAAAAATGTAATCTCCCTGTTCAGGCTAGCAGCAACAAAATTCTGAGGATTTTCAAGACAGAGCATCCCTTATGCACCAATTCATACTCTCACACTTGGGTTATAAGGTGGGCATATGTCATAGGATCATAGGATCATAGGAATTTACTAGGCTAATGGCCCTAGGGCCCTTAGAAGCCCTAGCCAAGTTCTTACCCTTATTTCCACAATCAGCATCTATTGCCCCTTTCCAAGAGGGGCATAGGTGGAGGCCCCAGGATGAATTTATGGTCACCCATCCATTTGTATTCAATTCAAGCCAGGAGGAAGGCACCCAAGCTTTGGAATGTTCGCTGGACATACAATGTTCTTGGCAGTACATTTTATGTTTGTAAGCAATACTTCAACAGTGATCAATGAAGGATGTCTTCAGCTAATTTTAATTTCCATTGTCTCCTTCACCGGTTTTATTTTGGACTACAATAAGTTCTTTCTCCACACCTTCACTCAATATATACCTTTGTTATAATTACTAGCTATGGAAGCAATATTGTGAAGCAGTGATAGAGATCAAATAAAAACAAATTGTATAAATTGGTGGCAAGACAATGTGCTCAAAGTGTATTACATTGATGTTAGGTATTATGCACCTGATATGACTGGTACATCTACTCTTCTCATGCATCAACTCCCATTGATTGGTACTGAACTCTAATATTCATAATTTACAGATTTGTTACTTATACATGTAATATTCATGTCATACAGATTGGTTAAATGATCATATATGGCACAGCTAGGAAAAGCAGATTTTTTTACAGAGCAGCAAAAAATAAAAGAAAACATATTGCCATCTGATAAAGTTCATAACAGATATGCATTAGTCAAAATGTGCACACAGTAAAATAATGTTTTATACCAAGTTATTAGTAAGAAAATTACCATTTTTAATATTTTGTGTGATCAAAAGAATATTAGAAAATCTCAGACATGTACATTTGCATCTTCTCTTGTTTCATTTATGGTTATTAGTACAGGCAGCAGTAGGTCTTAAAGAACCTAAATGATCCTCACTTTCTGTGCATGGCAATTGCTGAATACACAATCTGATCAGGTGGATTCACATTACAGTGCACTTCAGTTTGCCTTTTCTTCTTAGCCTTTTTGTCAAAAGAAAGGTCAGCATAGGTCAACTCATTTTTTCCATCAGAACAATATGTCTGAAACAGAGAAAAAAATCAGAGATGGAGTTAGTTTAACACATCTTCCACGAACCTCTGTAATATTAAAAGAAGAAGAGTTTCATTTGGATGACAAGCATTCAATTTAAATGCTGCCTTCAACATTGAGAAAGCATTGAAAAGAAATGAAAAATGGCACTTCAGATATGGCCGCCTAGTGCAGTTCTTCTGTCACCTCTCCAAGTTTTATTTTCGTTTTATTTAAAAAAGTTTTCATATGATCTGCTTTACTGACCATTTGCCCAAAATGTAGATACTGTTCATTATTACGTTAAAATCAAAACATTCTCTAAAAACATAATTTAGAATGCTCATAGAGTAGTTGTCATTTCATCCAAGCTTTACTCTTACTCATTCCAGTCCATATCATATCTTATCATCACCCTGCACTCAGATCTACCAACTGTATCAAATCCTTTCTTTATATGTACAAACTAAACTCATAACTCCTACAGCATTACCTCATATCTCTATAATATGACATTTATTTACTTCCTGAAGTCAGTATACATTAAAATAAACCCATACTTTCAAATTCTGACTCAAAATATAAATTAAAACTAAAGATATTTTTGTATTTATTAGCATAGCAACTATTATAAGTTATATCTTCCTGATGTTTGCAGATTTTTGCCTCATATTTTTGGTCTGGTTCTCATAAAATTTGTAGTTCTCTGGTAAATCATTGAGGACTGTAGTCACTGAAAAATGATACACATTTAAGTTTCAGACTTTATATCCTTCAGAAAATGTACATTAAAACAAACCTATTATTTTAACAACTTTCTAAATTTATAAGAACAATAGTTAAAATCTGCCAGTATTATTTGGGCATCTGTCCCCCATTATTTTTGACTTTGTCCAGATTTATTGAGTTATGAAGTTGAGAGGCATGTTACTGTGACATCCTTTTATTAAGAGAAACTTGAAACCAAAAATTAAGGGTAAAGGAGTACTACCACAAGGGTGTAATATCTTCAGAGCTAAACATATAATCAAAAGAGCAGCCTAATATCACTTGACTCCTATGAAGTACCACATTTCTGAAACTCAGACATATTAATAACCTTCTTTAACAAGTAAAAATGTTGTGCATCATCAAACTGAACATTCCCCAACTAATAATCTTTCAATTGCTGAGAACTTACTATCCGTGGTAAAAACTCATTATCTATGAAGCACTCATATAAGGAGATCTAAATATTAACTGCCCTGTCTCAGACCTAGAATCACTTAACCTATCTGGCTTTACACAACTCATCAATATCTCCACCAGACAGAGTAAACTCAGCAACAAAAATTACCTTTGACTGGATACGCATCTGAGAAATAAGGAAAATATCAAAAACTTTGATTCTATCATTCCTTTTGAGTGATTATCACCATATATATATGCATAGGCATTACAGTAACAGTTCCAAAAATTCTCACCACAATCTGCTTAGAAACCCATGCAAATTTAGTATAGATGCCTTGATAGCTACACTGAAGCTTTGTGATTGGAACCTATTAAAATGTTCCCACTGGATGAATCCACTAAAAAAATAGACATATTTTTTTAACATACTAAATCAACAAACCTCTAAAAGAAAACAAACAAAGAATAAAGGCAAGTCCTCAAACACAACTAATGAGAAAAAGTACAAAGCATGGAAAACCTGGCAAACCTTTAAAATGCAACCCAACTATCAATACTACAGACAACTGTGTAATTTTACTAACTCATATATAAGCTCCGATAAGAAAAAAAATACTACCTTAACTTTCATCAAACACAATTCAGTAGTCCTAAAAGCATTTGGATCACAATAAATAATCTACTAAAATCTAGAAAAACATGGCCAAACTATTACCATCTGAAGCTAATATAAATATGGCCATAAATCTAACATTCATTTCATAAAGACAGCCACTTCTGTAATTAAACACATTAGTCAAACTAGTCCATACTGTGCTCCAAACAGATAATCTTTCAGACACATTTTCTTTTAAACCTGTTCCAATTTTAGCCATCTGAAAATACCACTGGAAGCTGCATCCTATTGCTCTCACAGCCGACAACCTCCAGCCAAATATGTGAAAGTTGCTGCATACCCTGTGTGCATCCTAATAAACAAATCTATACAAGAATCATATGTCCCCTCCATATGAAAACAAATATAATTCTACCGACTTGTCCAGCTATAGACCCACTAGTATTCTTTCTCCATCCAAAATCTTTGAGAAGTGTGTTCATCCTCAGTTGCTACAATATCTAATTAATAGCTTTCTGTGTTACACCATAGCTTCCATTCTAAACATAGCACTTATACAGCTCTACTGGCATTTCTTAATGCAATATATCATTAACTGGAATTATAAATGGGATGAAGGAGAACTGGTATTTCTATTGTTTATAGTCTTCTTTAAAACATTTGTCAATGTGTCACATCCAAAACTGTTCAAACTTTCTGAATTTGACTTTCTAAAAGTGCTATTGTGTGGTTCAGTGGTTTTCTTAATAATAGAACCCAATGGGTCAAATGACACAATGTATATTCAGTCTTTTTATTTGTAACCTTAGGTGTTCCCAAGGGTATATTGTATGACCTCTCCTGTTCAGCACATGTATAAACAACTTAGTTACAGACAGTATATAATCAACACTAATACAATGTGCAGGTGATTCTGTAGTCATCTGCTTGATTTCTAGCATGCTTGAATTATAAGCTGTCACTCAGAGATCTTATTCATTTACTTACAGATTCTCAGCTGCTACTAAATCCAAAAAAGTCATCTTTGGACTCCACTTATCTGATTATATAACATTCAAAGATTGTGGCAGATGGCTGCCAATGGTTGCTAAACTTTTCTTTTTTTACCTGATTCTATTTTGCTGCTTTAATTCTGGATTATTTATTTATTTATTTTGGCATTTAAAGTTTTTTTTTATGTTGCCTTCATTCAGTATTTGAAGTTCCAAGTCAATTTGCATCTGTTTTCATGTTTGTTGTGTTGGTGGATATTTGCCTGGTGTTTGAAGATTTAGAGAAGTATCTAAGTAGGGATAATTTCTTCTCATTTTATTTAGAGAAAGGAAGAGAGAGAGAGAGAGAGAGAGAGAGAGAGCTGCCAAGTTTATCATCAGGGTTGAGTTTTACTTAGCCAGCAGACTGTTTGTTCTCCTTGAAGTTGATCAGAAATCTATTCTTGTCTTTGCCAAGTGTGTATTTTAGTTTGATGGAGAATTTCGGATTGTTCAGCATCAAAGCTGGATTTTATTAGCCAGAGGATTCTTTATTTATTAAGATCATTTTAAATAGTGGATTTGATGTAGCATTCTGGACACTGATGGCTTTTCAAGTGTGTTACTGGACAGGACTGTGTATTACTGGCTGATTTTGAGTGGTATTTTTTGTCTTTTAATAATCCAAAGGTGAAACACCCAGTAAGCACTTTCATGTATGACTAGACATCTTCAGACTGGATGAAAAGAACAAAGAAACAACTTTATATACACACTATAAATAAAAATAAATTACATAATTCATGAAATTCAATTAAAAGAGTAACTAAGACACAGCTCAGGAAATAAAGAAATACAGTGCCTGCTTTAATGCTTAAGCTTCTTTCTCCTTAGATAAATTTTAAAATTATTTTTGTCATTGAGACCAGGGAGGTTGCTGGCATCTAGCCTTAATATTCAGCAATACTTCCTCTAGTCCAACTCTTCCTCAGCATCTAGCCTTTCATTAAAATCAGATACACAATCCAATATTAAAAATCAAGGCACGCAACTACACCCTGAAGTACTATAATACTTCTACCATGCATTATTCTAAGCCATCTTTCTAATAGCATATAAATGCTCATGTATTCTTTTGAAGGGCTCTCTTGTAGTTTTGCCAATATAATATGCAGAACATGAGGAGCAGCTAGATAGATAACTACAAATTTTGATTTACACGTATACAAACCTCTAACCCTAATTTTAACCTTATTTATATGAATTCCATTATCAGCTATTATCAAAAACTTGCAATAATTACAATTAAAACACTTCACCATCCTCATTGTACTTTTTTCTTTGCTATTCTTAAAACTCAACTTACTTTGAAACATATTTTTTAAATTCCTTCCTCTTCTGTTTATAAATACAAGTGCTTCCCCACCGCCTTGCTAATCTCTGGAAAACTACTTAGAATTTTCCATTTCTCTTTTACAACTTCTTCAATCTGCTTTCCGTCTAAAGGATATTGAACAACCAACCCTATTCCATACCTCTTCTGATTTATACCATACCACCTACTATTGTTCTTATTTTGATCTTTTCAATGACTACTAATGTCCTTAAATTTCTGCTTTACTAATTCTTCAGGATAACCTCTATACATTAATTTAGAGTAAAGAGAAGCCCCCTTCATTTAAAAACAAATCTTCACTATCTGTTAAAACACTAACTCTCATAAGCTGCCCTATAACAATTTTATTTTTCTTACCTATGGGGTGAATACTTCTGTATTCTAGATGAGTATTATTTTGTACCTCTTTTTTGTATATTTTGTTTTTTAACCCCTTACCTTCCTTATACACTTCTACATCCAACAAACACACTTTCTTAAGATCATAACAGGAGGTAAAGCTCAAATACTCACAGGCATTGTTCATATATTCAATAAAGCAGAACAATTCATCACAACTCCCTCTCCATATCAGAAAGAGGTCATCTATAAAACACCCATAATAAACAATACTCTTAAGGAATTCCTTCTCCCATATTCCATGAAAAGATTTACACATCTGGGAGCCATAGCAGCCCCCATAGGTACCCCATTAGTTTGCTGGAAGAAGGACCCATTCAATTAAAAAAAATGTAAGATAAAATAACATCTAATATTTTTGAAATTAATAACATCATATCATCACTAAAAGGCTTAGAAGTAAATAATTCCTTCTTGACAAATTTAAAACCAGTGTCATTAGTTATGGTAGTAAACAATGACCTAACATTCATTGTTACTAGATAATCAGAGTCATATACTACAATGCTTTTTATAATACTTCTAAAAGCAAAAGTGTCACAGAAGTATGTCACACTTTTCTCCACTACTTTTTTCAACTGTTTATCTATGAACAGAGCCATGGCTTCTGTCTTACTACCACCACTGGCCACAAGTGGCTTTAATGATCATCTGTTGACTTATGGACTTTTGGCAGGTCAAAAATCTTGCTTATCCTAGGATTGTCTTAAATAAAGAAATTGACCTCCTTAGCACCAGTTCTCCCTTCTCATAACCTTTCTTCTATCAGTGAGTCTAGTGAACTGTAAGACTTCTTTATCTCATGGAGACTGACTTTTTTTGTAAAATTTCACATCATACAACATGCCATTCATTTTCTTAACATAATTGTTTTTATCCAAAGCCACTAAGGAATTGCCTTTATCAGCTTTAGCTATTAAAATAGAATCGTCATTTTCAGCTTCTGTAATGCTAAATGTTCATTTTTGCTTAAATTAAAAAAAAAACTTCTTTTAGGCTTATTACTCAGTAATTCTCTAAGCTGTTGCATGACACTCCTGATGTTTCTATTGTCTTAAACCAGGAGGGAAATGTGAGCATTATAAGGAGGGTTACTAGAGAAAATAGCAATGGGTTGGTTTCCAAGACAGTGTTTCTAATGCAGAGGGATGAGCTATTATTATTGAATTGTTTAGCTGTCCCTTTGAATCTGTTTGAAGAAACTGTGTCTGCTGTGGGTGGTCAGGTTGATTTAAGCCTGTCTTAGTAGTCCTCAGAATTGGAGTAGGATCTAATAAAATTGAAAAGGCTGCAGTGGGACATTTTGTTTTTTGAAAGTAGTATTGCAACAAATAGAGTTCCCAAAGGGCTGAGAATTGCCAAGATACCTGTTGGAAACAATTTTCCAAAAGAGCTCGTCAAAAGATGAGTTGATCTCAGTCAAAAAACTGGCATGGAATATATGGCCATACTTGATTATTACAAGCAGAAAGTGCATGAGCTTGATGAAGCTATCAAACAGAACTGTTACAAGTTAAATGAGAGTTCCACTGCTGAGGACTTTAAGATGGTTTAGTCTCATACAAGAAAAATTGGCTAGAAAGAATGAGATCTTAAAGAAAAGGAAGTTGAAGACATTTGACAGGGATCGGTCTGATTATGAAAAGGGTCTCTCATACCTGTATAATCAAACTGTGGAGACTATGGTTACAAATGATCTGGATCCAGTGATTAATGTCCAGGTTTTTGTAAGTGCCTCAGAAAGTTTACCAGAAGTTAGAAGATCTGAGTGTCTGGCATTTGTAGCACAGTTAAAGATATAAACAATTAGTCTAAAGGTGCAAAAAATGAAAATGAAAAAAATTTTCAGCCAGTAAATGTATATCAAGATACAGGGACTGGCAAACAGATGTGGTCACAAATAGCAGTACCTGCAGCCATGAGAAAGTAGGAGATGGGCAAAAAGTATGTAAAAAAGAACCAAGTATGGAAGGGGAGGAAGAAGAGCTCACAGAAACAAAAGGCATTCCTTTTGATCGTCACTTTAAAATAGTAAATTTGTTACACAAGCTTGTAGGTTTTGATGAAGCTGCAAGTTTTAAGGAAAGGTTGGACTTTTATTTATGCAGCTAGAGCAGGAATTTGTGATGTTTTAAACTGTTTAAGGGACAATGTGAGGATATTGAACTTTAACTTTGTTTTTGAAGGGAATGTTAGCAATGTTTATGGGCTGACAAAGCCTAGTTGTTACAACCCACCACTAAGGCCTAAACTTGAAGCTTTTTTAACTGTGACTGAAAAACAGCTTAGAGAATTATTGAGTAACAAGGCTGAAAGACGGTTTTTTTTAATTTAATTAAAAATGAACATTTAGCATTGCAGAAGCTTAACAATTATGATTTCATTTTAATAGATAAAGCTGATAAAGACAATTCCTTAGTGGCTTTGGATAAAAACAATTATGTTAAGAAAATGAATGATATGTTGCACCATGTGAAATTCTACAAAAAAGTCAGTCTCCATGAGATGAAGAAGTCTTACAGTTTAATAGACACCCTGATAGAAAAGTGGCAATGTGAAGGTACAATTGGAGCTAAGGAAGCCAACTTCTTTATTAAAACAATCAATCCTAGGATAAGCAAGATTTTTGCCCTGCCAAACATTCATAAGTCAATAGATGATCCACCGTTAAGGCCACTTGTGGCCAGTGTGGTGTTAGTAAGACAGAAGCCATGGCTATGTTCATAGCTAAACAGTTTGCAAAAACTAGTGGAAAAAAGTGAGACATACATCTGTGACACATTTACCTTGAGAAGTATTATCAAAAGCATTGTAGTATATGACTCTGATTATCTAGTAACAATGAATGTTAGGTCATTGTTTACTACCATACCTAATGACATTGGCTTTGGAATTGTCAAGAAGGAATTATTGAGTTCTAAGCTTTTTAGTGATGCTATGGTGGTATTAATTTCAGAAATATTAGATGTTATTTTAGCTTACATTTTTTTTAGTTTAATGGGTCCTTCTTCAAGCAAACTAATGGGGCAACTATGGGGGCTGCTATGGCTCCCAGCTATGCAAATCTTTTCATGGTAGCATGGGAGAAGGAATTCCTATTAATAGGAAGTTTTTAGAGTATTGTTTATTATGGGTTGTTTATAGATTATCTCTTTTTAATATGGAGAGGGAGTTGTGATGAATTATTTTTGAATATGTTAACAATGCCTGCGGATATTTGAGCTTCACCCCCTGTTATGATCTTAAAAAAAGTATGTTTTTTGGATATAGAAGTGTATAGGGAAGGTAATGTTTTAAATCCAAAATATATAAAAATAATACTCATCTAGACTATAGAAGTATACACCCCATAGGTATGAAAAATAACATTGTGAAAGGGCAGCTTATCAGAGTTAGTGCTTTAACAGATAGTGATGATTTGTTTTTAAATGAAGTGACTTCCCTTTGCTCTAAATTAATTTATAGAGGTTATCCTGGAGAATTAGTAAAGCAGAAATTTAAGGATGTGAGTAGTCAATGAAAAGACCAAAATAAGAGCAATAGTAGGCAGTATAGTATAAATCAGAACAGTTATGGAATAGGGTTGATTGTTCAATATTCATTAGATGCAAAGCAGATTAAAGAAGTTGTAAAAGAGAAATGGAAAATTCCAAGTAGTTTTCCAGAGATTAGAAAGGTGGTGGGGGAAGTGCCTGCATTTATAAACAAAAGAGAAAAGAATTTTAAAAAATATTTTTCAAAGTAAGTTGAGTTTTAAGAATAGCAAAGAAAAAAAGTAGAATGGGGATGGTGAAGTGTTTTAACTGCAATTATTGTAAGTTTTTGGCAATAGCTGATAATGGAATTCATATAAATAAGGTAAAAAATAGGGGTAGAGGTTTATATACATGTAAATTGAAATTTGTGGTTTATCTATCTATCTATCAGCGCCTCTTGTTCTGCATATTTATATTGGCAGAACTAAAAGAGAGACGTTCAAAAGAACACAACTTATGTCTGGCTTCAGGAGGCCAGGCTAAGTTAATGAGCTCCTTTAATTGATGTGATAGTGTTCCTTGTTTTTTTTTTTGTTTTTTTTTTTTGTCCTGATGTTATCCTTGAGAAAATGGGCTTTCAATTTACTTAATAATTTAAGAAGTTTCTTTCTTTTGCTGTACAATTTATTTATGGTGGTCAACCACCAATGTGGATTGCTAGGTCTTATGCATTTTTCTAAATGGGTGTAAAATTTCATAATGAAGCTTGTTGTTGTATTAAGGTCAAGTGAGATACAATCATGAATTAATTTTGATATTTTGTCACATAGTAAACTGAGGATGGCATGTTTATAGTCCTTAAATTCACTGGGCTTTGCCATAGAACTTTTGGAAGTTTAAAGGAGAAGGCCACATGAATATGGACAAACTTCACTTATATTATTATACAGATATATGTATTATTACAGTATATTACACCTGCAATAAATTCTTATTGTCTATCTCATTAAATGTCATGTACGGTTTATGATACTCTTTGTCATTATGTCTGTAAATGATCAGCATTCCAGTTATTCAGTGGTTTTCATCCACAACCAGCCCACTCTCCTATTTAGTAACTGCAATCCTCAGTGATTTGACAGAAAAACACAACATTTATGAGACAAAGACCAAACAAGGCAATGTAGTTCAAAATTATGAACATATTCAGCTTGATTTCACATAAACAGCACACAGAGTATAAATATTCCATCTTACTTTATACAAATATATACCAGTCCTTTAAAGCCAGACAGTAATCTGAACAAACAAGATGGTGAGATGGAAGCAAAAAATTTATGGCAAAGACAAGGATAATCTTTGAAATCAGGTCCAGTTTCAAATTGGCCAGAGAGTAAATATTTCATTTTATTAGGCCATAATGTCAGACATTAAACATTGAAAATGGAAAAGCCAAGTTCCTTTCATATACAACACAGCTAGTACAACCCATGTGATTGCCTGCCTACAAATTAAAAAAGAATAAATAATAACATTGAATTTACACAAATGCACACTAGTCCCTAATGACACACTTTTAATTGAGGAAAGGAAAAGGAAAAAACTGTTTTCATTTATAGTGTATTTAGCCCCCTTAATCTGGTTGCCTGCCAACATATTAAAAGAGAGAGAGTGCATATTCTAATTTATCTCACATAAATGCACACTAGCCATTAATGTCACAGTTTAAACTGAGTAAGTGAAGAGGGCAAACTGCTTTCATCTGCAATATAATTAGCCACATAAAAAAAACAGAAAATAAATATTTTGGTTTATTTCACACTAACAGGAATAAACCACCAGTACTAAAGTTAATCCTATGGAAATCCAGACAGCAAATAGTAGAACAAATAACTACTGGAACACATGAACTGCTAGTCTAGACCAAGAACACTTAAATGAAATGCAAGTCAAAGCACTTTAGCCTTCAGGCTTCTTTAGACTTAGTACAGAAATGTATCAACTTACTCATTTATATAGTGATGTCATAATTAATTACCCATGCTTTTGACATTCAACAAGCAAAGGTTTTAAAGAGACAGTACTATTCGAGCCTGGCAATATATGTGTAGCTAGGCATACAATCCAATAAAATTCATCTAATTAAGTCTGATGTACAATATTTCCACCACAAGCTGAACTATTAGTAACACATATAATTAAAAACTTAAAAACATGAACAGAACCTAATAACTTCTCTTTTTATGTCAGAGAGATGTTTACTTATCCAATCTTTAAATTTCTGATTTATTTTGCCCACATAGAATGCAGTGCATTTTTGACATAAGGCAATGTAAACTATAACACTGGTATTACAATTACCATGACTGACATGGTAATTGACATTACAAGTTTTAATGATTTCACTGAAAATTTAACTAATACAACTTCCTTTTTAAGGTCTAAGAGCAATGTAAATGAATATTTGATTGATTTTTCAGAGATTACTATCTTCAGTTAGCTAAATTTAACTTACAAGTATAAAGTTTCAAGTCTAGCTTACGAGTATAAGGTTTTAAACATAGGTTTTAACTTGTAGTTTTAGATCAAACTTTTGTTGATTCCCAAGGTTTAGTGGTGGAAAAGCATCTGGTAATGAATAAATTAAGATGGCAGATAAGACTAGATGTCACAAGTTTACCCAGGTTAAACAATTCAGTATCTTATTGTTTCTGTTTTAAAATTAAAGTATTTAGTTAATTGAATATAATTAACTAGAATTGATAGATCATATAACATGATATTTGTATTTAAATGTTTGTTATACTAAAAGTTTTTAGCTGTGAGGAAGTTCCATTAATACAGTTGGAAAGAAAGTGCTTAACAATGTTTTTAATAAAGCTTTGGATATTTAATCATCTATTTGAATCCAGCCCTTTACTGATACATCACAGGAATTTGGTGTTATACAGGTAGCACACTTGCCTATGGTGCTTAAGATGAGAAGACTCCGGGTTCTATTTCCACACCAGGTGCATGGAATAATTTTTAATACTGTTACTACAGTGCAGTTAAAGGGGGTGCTGCACTCCTGAGTATGTCTTCCTTTACATGAGATGTTCAGCCAAGGCCCCATCTGCATGAGCTGGTGGTAGCTCATGTAGATGTAAAAGATCCCACGGTGCTTGTTTTAAAGTGTAGGGGAACTTTCCTGATGCCCTGGCTAAATTTCCCCTGGTAGTATAAATACTGCCTCAAGTTTCCCCGCTGAAAAGAGGTCACTAGCCTAGTGGGATGAACCTGTTCAACAAAGGATAAATAAAAAACATTGAATTACTTATCCATGCCAGTCTATCCAAACTACTGGCTAAGTACTGCTATATACTCTGTCACCAACAGAATGCAACCATCCAAACATTCATTCAGATTACCTGCTTTAGCTGACTCAGGTTCATGGGACAGATGGTGAATATATGGGAAGGATAGATAAGAATTTATAAAAAAAAAAAGGTGACACATTGGTGCAGTGGATAGTGTTCCTGTCTCACAGCAAGATGTTCCCTAGTTCAGTTCTCAGCTAGTATGTCAACTGTGTGGACTCTGCTTGTCCTCCCAGTGTTTGTGTGGGTTTTCTCCCAGTGGTCTAGTTTTCTCTCACATTCTAAAGACATGCAGTAGATGAATTTAACACATTAAATTAGCCATAGGTACAAGTGTGTGGTATGGAAGAAAATCCGTGGCAGGGCTAGCCAACCGGCAATGTGAACCTTGACTCTAGCTGATTGTCACTGTTGAAGTGACACCCTAACCCAATGTACAAAAATGGGAAAAAGGGTTATGGATTTCTTCATCAAGATAACTTTTAGTATAGGTAAAATAACATATTTAGCTATTCTGCAAGGTTCCTAACTGAAGTTGTTAGTAAGCTGTAAGTGTTCCATGTTTTGCCCATTTGCTCCACATTATGAGAAATAGCACTCTGCATTTTGCAAATTGAAGGATGAGAGCTTAACATTCCACAAGGAAATTGTTGGGCCTTCAAATTACCGACAACTTATGCATGCTCTGAATAAGTGATTAAGTGGTTGTGTGTGTGTCTGCATTAAAAAGGGGGACATTCTAGTCAAGCAAGAACATTAACTACTGAATAAAACATGGATAATATACACAACAACATGAAAATCAGGTTAGCCCTCTGTAACAGGTCAAATTTAAATAATATCTCTTAAAATAATAGCAGAACAACAGTCTCCCTCCACGATACAAATGAAATAGATCTGTGCCAGAAATGCAAAATCAGGCAACATGATACTAACCTATTAATCAATCAATATGTGTTGTAAGTGTCCAGGATCTCCCTTCTGCAGTTCTTTAATGTGAAATGAATGACTATACTGTTTTGTAAAAGGAGCTGCTCTCACCTCATTAACCCCATTGCTTGCATAAACATATATATTATTTTTTTATTTCTTACTTACTCTTAATAGTTTTCTACTTACCATCATTAAGCCAAAAACATAAGGCAGGCAATAGTTCCCATTTTACACACACACACACACAAACACTTGTATGTATATGGGTTACCTTCAATTCACCGAAAGTCTACTTCCCCGACACACAGTTTACCAACACCTCAGATCACCAACATTCATAAAGCTGATGTTTCCTGCAAGGTAAGTAAACACTTGGCCATCCTGATGGAAAAAATACTGGAAAAAAATAAGCCCACCAATATGGGGGACTATGCCACCCACACCCCCATATGTGGGGGGCTTTGCCCCCCCACACCCTGCTTACTAAATATACAACCTCTGAGAATGTACTACTGTGCGGGTAAGGGACAAAGTTCAAGTAGATGGCCAAACGGTTACTTACCACGCAGGAAATGTCGGCTTTCCTTATGTTGGTGGTCTGAAGTGTCGGTAAACTGTATGTCGGGGAAGTGCACATTTGGTAAACCGAAGGTAACCCATAGATAGATAGATAGATAGATAGATAGATAGATAGATAGATAGATAGATAGATATATTCACAACAAAATTCTGAAACAAAATAGTGTCATTGTTTATTTAAAGTGTCAGCTATAAAAAGTGTTGGTACCATTATTGATTATTATTTGCTTATGTTAGCTGTGATAGACCCCCCTGAACCAGATGTACCTTTTTCAATCTCAGCTGGGGGAATTGTCTGATTAAATGAATTAGTATGTGGTGTGCTCATTGTCACACAGTAGGTAAATGGAGTCTGAAACAAACTCTGGACCACAGGAAACAGCCTGTTAACAGTTCATGCTCTTTTATTTTGTATTGCACTGGAAATATCCTAAAAAAATAATGCACCTCCAACTTGAAATGTAATAACAAAAGAACAGCAGAAGTTCATCTGTTAGCAAAAATCTGGACATTCTGCAAAAATCTGAACAGTTGAGAGGTATGCCTTAACACCAGTAATCCACAGAACTGACCCAACAGACCACCGATTACAGAAAAGTCAATCAGGAAACTATAACTTACTTCCCTGACTGCTGCAGGCAATCAGGTCTCTTGCTTCACTGAAGTGGACCCAACTTGAGTGCAGCATACATGCAAGTTTTACCAGAAAGAAAAGAAAAAAAAAATGGAACTGAATGACGACGTTATACAGCCTTGAGAATGTCCAAGAGGGGCCAAGGAAGGAGTGGAAGAGACAGAGAAACCTGCAGCTACTTCATTTGGGGGCCTTCATATGCAGGGAGATAATCAGGGGCTCCCACTGGCCATGGGTTTGGCAGGTACCTAATGCCAGCTAAGACTGGACATGCCCAGGTGTACTGTGGCCAAAGTTGACAGGGTGAAGTCTCAGAATGGTGGCTATCATTTGTTTTATTGTTGCCTGTTGACAATTCCCCTCATATCTGGGCCCTCCCAGGCAGACTAGAAGACAACTGACATGTACCTCAAGGACATACTAATGGATACTCTGTGCTGGATAGAAAGGTTAGGGATTATCACTGTCTACTTTGTGTCCCTAAATGTCATATCCTTGTGCAGGTGTTGCGGGTCTTGCTACAGGCCATGTAGGTGTATCAGGTCATCATGCAGGCCATGTACAACATACATCAGCATTACCATGGTGTGAGTAGCAGCTGTCTGTGTCTGGATCACTGACCTGCACATCATCTGACTGATTTCTAGTGTTATTCCCAGGCTGGGGAAAGACTTGAAGTCATATCAATGGCAACCACCAGCATACCTCCCCCTTATAATATGTACACATAAGTTAGAGGAATGATGGCTGACAAATTCTGTCTGTAGCAGTCACCTTGTGTAGTATGGACTGGGTTCACCATTAGAAAATAGACAGTATCAAACACTGTTGAGGCTGGAAGTCTGGTATGCCCCTCCTTTTCACATCAATATGTGGGGGTTGGTTTAAGAGCTCTCCAATGTCAGTATTGTTGACAGTGTCAATGTGTCATGTTACAGCATGATATGTTCATTACCATCATTTTCATACAAAGGTGACCTGCTGACATCAGGCAGGTGTCTGTTCTCTTTTAATGGACCCCCATGAAAGCATAAGGATGACATAACCTGTGACCGCAGTGGAGCATATACCTTGGACGACCTAACATGTGATGCATGTACTAATACATGACACAATCGGTGGACTGCCATATGGGTATATTCATACCCTGGGATTGAAGGGGTCGCATTTACAGCTGGGACATGTACAGCATATATGCACAGGTGTTTTGCCAATGTCACTTTGCAACATGGAAAAGTACTTGCTATTACTAACCTGGTGCATACTATACAGATACTCAGGCAATCATTGTCAGTCCAGCTCCACCATCCAAGTCAGATATTAGGGTCTGCTTATCCCTTTATGACTGGGATAACAAGAACTCTTACAAAATTGAGAGTCTACCTGTGTGGGAGTTATACCTCATGTAGTGGATATTCCTCTGGAAATGTCCCATGCTTTGATCTCAGAATAGAATAGCATAACAATTACCCTTTACTGCACCTATGCTACAGTGCTATTAGGGCAACTCTCAGTACTTTTATCCTGCACCACTCTCCGCCATACCTTGGCCTAGAATGCCTTGTCTGCTTTGCCATGTGTGTATTTGTGTGTGTGTGTGTGTGTGTGTGTGTGTGTGTGTGTGTGTGTGTGTGTGTGTGTGTGTCAGTCAGTCTGCCTGTCTGTCTGTGTTGTCCATAAGGCCTATAGTAACAAATCAGTCTTCTGGGATGTGAACTTTTCAAACTTTTGCTTCTCTCACGGGCCTATGACAAGATGTTTGCATCTGTGAGATACACATATCAGTCAGTTTGTGTGTATGCACACACTTGCACGTGTGTGTGTGTGTGTGTTTTTGTGTGTGTGTGTGTGTGTGTGTGTGTGTGTGTGTGTGTGTGTGTGTGTGTGTGTTTGTGTGCGTGTGTGTCGGTGTGTATGTGCATAGGGTTCCTATTACGTTATCGAATTGCTGAAACTTTAAACATCGAACACAGTTAATTGAAGTTTCAGCAATTCAAATTAAAAAAAAAAAAGAAAAAAATGTCAACAGATAAATAACTGTTGTAGGGCAAGCTGCACACCCCATCATCGCTTAATATACTATCTCTGAAATCGCACTACAGTGCAGTAAAGGGAAATATTCCCTTGTCTCACTATAGTGCGATCTCAGAGTTGGTATATTTAAAGAGCGGGGGGTGTGGAGGGTTCAGGGGGCTTACCCGCCTGCTTACAACAGTTTATATTGTTTGTTTTTATTATTTTTTTTTTTACGTATTCGAAATTATGAAACATCGAACATACAAGTTCGATCTTGTAGTGTTCAATGTTTCATGCTTTCGATAACGTAATAGGAACCCTCTGTATATAATACTGTCTTTGGCTTATATGTTTGTGCATTGCTCTCTCCCCTCATTTAGTGTTAACATGCCAGCCCACACCGAGGTTTGACCACTTCCCCCGTGCTATACTAACTTCAGCCATGGACATGTTACTCGTGGTAAAATTCCTGCATCACTTTGTTGATGGTTTGCATTCCTGTCCACATTCTGTTCCTTCCTCCACCCTTTGTAATTCATTGCCATTATGTTCTCTGTACTGATTTTTCCCTTGATGTGAACCCCACTGATGGACATGTAATTTTCATATCCTTCTGCTGTTTTCCTTACCATAGTGTGTGTCCTCCCACTTTGGACACATAACTGTTACATCCTTTTGCTGTACAGTGTCATGCACTTTTGTGGTGTTTCCAAACACAGTGTGCCAACCTCTGGTTTTGGATACATAATTTTCATGTCCTTTTCCTATGTTCCCTACAGTGTAGTTCACCTTGATATGAAACTGCCATGCCCTTGGGTTATGTTACCTTACCTGCATGCATCAGTTCCTTTCTGTCCCTATTGTTGACATTTTCTCTTCCTGCAATATGTATGTGGCAAAGTACAATATATTTTTCTGTGAAATTGTGATTTCTGACTTGTTTTTGTGATGTCTTAACACACAGTCATGATCCAGAAGCTACCACTTTCCTCCTTGTGTTAATTAAGAGGATATGGCCTCCTCAGGTCTGGGTACAGCATGACTACTGCCTGGTGTGATAGACCTACCAGAATCGTCTTGAATCTCTTCCTCTAATGTTTTTTTATCTTTTGTTTTACTGTTTTATTCTCAGCCTTCTATGTGTCCCTCAGTGGGTGAGGCACACAAATAGCACTGGGCACCTGGGTATGTGCTAGTTAATGTATCTAATGCTGGGTTACCATCAGTTGCCAGTACTGCCCCTCAGCAGGGGCACTGAGATCACTTGCATGGTACACTGGTAGCCTCTATGGCTATATATGCATTTTATCTTTGTTTTTCTGGTCTTGCTACTTACCCTAATTCTTCTATCCATCCTCATTACCTTCCTCACCCACTCATTCTCTCTCTCTCTCTCTCATTCCCTATGGTTACCCCTGTGTACTTTCCTCTGCTTGCTAGTCTCCCATTCAACTTCTGAACTATGCTGCCAATTTGTTGTGGTGGCCATCTTTCACATGCCCACAGTGCTCCATTTGAAATGATGAAACACTTTGTTGAGCGTATGGTCATGCATAGTCTTGGGAATGCTTCCTTAACATTTTTGTGATATTGCTCACATGAAGTAAAGTGCCACCACCTGCTGTCTGATAGAACAACTGCTGCCTAAAATGCACCTGTACTAATTTACTGGACAAACCTTTTTTCTCAGAATATCGATAGTAGGACAAGTCCTAATGCATGGCTATGGAATTATTTAATACTGCAATGTGGCAAAGCAAATGTTTCTGAATGCCTGGTGAAGTGCTTTAATCACTCTATCCAGAGTGGTAATGAAGTGAAATGCTTTATGAAAAGCTAAGAGCATCAACAACATCTCTAGCATGCTTCAGAGAAACTAAATGCCAGTCAAACTGATTTATCATCTACTAATGCAGGTGAATTTAAATGTATTATGATCAACAGTTGTCTGTTTGGACTGAATATTCTTTTTTCCTTGTTCTATCCTAAACTTGTGTCATTTTAGTTGCAAAACATCTGTTAATATTTTAAGTTTACAGTCTTTCTCAGTTTACAGTCTTCAAATTATACATTTTAAAAAGAAAACATGAAATTAACACACAAATGAGCTTTTATTTCACTTGTACACATAGTTAATTTAATTCAGTATATAGTTTGTATAGATTAACATATAGGAAAAATAGTTAAATTGTCGGTACAATTGTATTTTCATCATTATTGTTAGTAAAAATGGTGTAAAATTGTTATCTAGTTTGGATATTATTTGACAGCATTAAGGTATATTTATAGTTCAGTGAAGCTTTTAAGTTAACTTAATATTAAGAGAAGCTGTTTTTAATTTAGTGGTGACTATTCTAAACCTATCTTCACTTATACGTTTGTTAGGAACCCTCTCTAAATTTTCTGGCTCTGTGCCATTTTATATTTAAGACTACTCAAACTGTGTAATCTGTTAAATGTTCCCTTCTTCTTTTTCTTCTTTGTCTCTCACCCCACACCATTATTATTGGTTATATTATAGAGGGCTTTGATAATTCTACTCACCAAAGAAGCTGTATTAAGTGCAGTGTGGTGTAAGTTGTGTGTGTGTTATTCCTTAATTACTTTTGTAGAATTCAAAAATTAAGGCATTTAAATAAAAGCAAGTAAGGCAAACTACAGGAAAAAACATGCCCCCAGATTCAGTAAACTTCTGTGCAGGACTAGCTTAGTCCTGCATGGAAGTGGTCGTTTAACAGCAGGATGTCAGCATGCCATGCATATTAATGAAGGCGCGCTGCGTGAGCTCCTAATCTTACACAGAACATGTAAGAGTGCAGGGGGCATGTCTGAGAGCAGAGCTCTCAGAATATACACACCCCTGCAATGAAGAACAGCAGACAAGTCAGAAAAGAATGAGCGTGACCGCTCATAGGTGTACGCATACCCCCAGCAACATCACCCCACGTGTACAAGAGCAATAGTTAAAACAACAAATATAAAGATTTTTTTTTTATGAAACAGATTAAATTTAACCATAGGTGCACGGGTTTACCCATTGCTTAGCTATGGTTAATGCAGCTTAAATGGCACAAGAGGATAAAAAGCAAGATATATGCAAATGAAGCAGTACAGCAATAGCGTAGTGGGCAGAGCATTCGCCTTACGAGCAGTCATTCCCGGTTTGAGTCCCACTGCAGTACATTCCAGTTTCCATGTCAAATCACTTTATGACCAATATTTTTAGTTGCATAACCTACTAAATAACATATATTTGTGAACTGGAGTACTGCATTAAATGCAGATGTGAGGTGTCAGTATCATAAAGTTGCAAAGTCCACAGATAATACATGTGCCCCATACAGTATAGGTACACATGGAAGGTAAAATGTCTAATGAATGATAAATCCATACGGCTTCCAAATCCTCCACCTTCCCAAGAACCATTAGACATTACTGTCTAAATTAGTGCAGTGGTAAGTTGGAGTAAGCACTAGTAAGCAAGTGTAAGCACGAAATAGTAGTAAGCGGGAGTAAGCATATATAAGTACCAGTAAACAGATTTATGTCTGTTTGCGTGGGGGTAAGAAATGTGCACACAGGTTAAGCAATATTGAAGCTAACTCTCTGCAAGCATATGTAACCGGAGTAGCATTGCTTACCTTCACGCAAACTCACGCAAACCCACTTTTAAGTGCTTAAAAGTACCTTAATCACTCTGTATCCAACAGCCGCTATTCCGCTCAGCAACAAAATAAACAGCCTTTGCAAGTCTTGAGCCCAGGACCCTAAACACTATAGTCACAGTAGTTAACTACCAAGCCATCACAGCAGTGCATAAGATTGAGGTATCACCAAACAAATCCTCACTATAGTAAAATCAAACTGAACATGTGAAAGGAATCAGTATACAGTCATATGTTCTATAACCATGTGAACTGGAGTACTGAAGTAAGCCCAGATGTGAGGTATAATTGTAATAGAGTGTTGAAGTCCTCTGTTAAACACAATGACCCTATATAGTGTACATACACATGAAACATGGATAACAGACGTATATATAACATGTAATGAATAATAAATTAATGCCAAAAAGCATATATAATGCAAAGTAAATATTAAGCAATCCTAAGCATTGCACAGGCCAGCTTAGAAGGTGTAAGCAATGTGTAGGCCAGTTAACTCAATTTGCTCAGTGGTATACCCATTTAAACAATGCCAAATTAGGTAAGCAGGTTTGCCCATAGCTTAGCCTTTTCATAACCATCCAATCATGGCAAAGTGTGGGAAATCAGCCTTAATTAAACCCAACAGGCAGAAATACATCTCATAACTGGTAGTAGCTTCTCCTTGCAGACACTAAGTCAGGAATGGGAGAAGGAGTGCACTTTTGGGCACAGCGCTGGGCATCCAGGAATCCAGATTCATAGCAGGACTCTTTGTCAAAGACCATGAGCAGAGACTGCAGCAGGGCCAGTACCAGGGTTCCCAATATAAATCAGAAGCCTGGGACCCTCTTGCCCATGACCTCACCAGTGCCACTGGCATACCCCAAACTGGTGAGCAGGTCAGGCATCACTATGATGACCTGGAGCGGCGAAAGGGGGATCTCTTGGATCAGTGGATCCAAGAGGCTAGAAAGACAGGGGAGGTCCCAGCTGTGCATAAGTATCACTTCACTACCTGTTTAATAATTGCCAGCTCATGTATATTATGGATAGGTATGATTAACTATTCCTCTTATGTCCTTCACACCTGCAAGTGAGCAGGCTGTGAACCAGGAGGCCCATGGCTGTCGCTTGGAGAGGTTGCGACACGAGGCAGATTAGTAATACTCTTGCATTTATTGTCATAGGAAATAAATCTAACTGTATTAGTAAGTCAATTGCCTGTAGAAAACCTGTATTGTTTAAGGCAAGTACTGCATACACCAGAGAATACGGTAGGAAGAGTCTCATATAGGTTGTATGTAAAAAATGCACAATAGCCTGACAATGAAGGTCTAACTGCTGCACTGTATGTGTTTACTCTGGTATCATATGGTAATGTAGAATTGCAATCACATAATAGTACTGTTGTATTAATCACTGTAACCCACACTGTGCAACATAAATAAAATTGTGTAGGAATATCTGTATATGACTGGTGTAATCCCCAGAGGTCAGCTAGTACAACTGGGAGAGACATAGACAGAAAACAGTGAAAAGATGGACAACAAAATCCAAATAGCACACACAACTGAGACATGAACTGTTGTATTTTTAGCACACACAGCCATGGTTCAAATCCTGGGAGTGGTAGTAGTCTGCATACAGAATCATACCCCACAACTGTACAGATATGTCCAGAATGCCCAGTAAATTGGCCCATATCTGCTGCCTGTCACTGTGTCCCCCTGGGAAATCAGTGGGATGATCTCAGACGTATAAGCCACAAACAAGGAATACAACTGATTGTCACACATCTATAAGAACAAACCTGTCACTCTAGTAACTCCCCAAACTGTTATGAGAGTAATAAGCCAAGTATGTCCCATCTATACCCCCATGTTGCCAAGCTATGACCAGAGTGTGTACAGTAACAGTGCAATGTAAGTGCATAATACTAATATAAAATTGGTACTTTGTGTGGCAACAGTCAGGTAGTGCTAACAAACATTGCTCCCACAGGTCAGTCAGATATGAACACTGTGCCCAGAAATAAAATATTAATACCATGTACTGGTACTGTTTACTCTGGTATTGTATGGCATTTTTATTGTTGCACTTGCTCTGACTAATAAGGTATTACTGTCACACACACTCTGCTATATAACTGTCTGGGAAATCCTGTAGAAGAGTGATGTAATACAAGGTCAGAATATAACACCACAGGAGAATTAAACACAGAAATCAGATAAAAGATATACAGCAATATCCATATAGCACACACAACTGTGATAGACAGTGTTTTAGTGTTAGCAGACACAACCATGGTCTGAATCCTGGGAGTGGAAAGAGGCTGCATACAGAATCATACCCCACAACTGTACAGCTATGTCCAGAATGTCCAGTATATTGGCCCATATCTGCTGCCTGTTCCCCTCTCCCCCTGTGAAATCAGTGGGGAATCCTAGATGTTTAGGCAGCAGACAGGAAATACAACCAATCATCACACATCTATAAAAACAAATCTGTCACACTAACAGTTCCCCAAAATGTTATGAGAGTATTAGGCCAAGTATGTCCCATCTACACTCCTATGTTGTCAAGCTGTGACCAGAGTGTGTACAGTAACATAGTGATATGTATGTGCATAATACTAATGTGGAATCTGGTAATTTGTTTGGCAACATTCAGGTAGTGCTAACAAACATTGCTCCCACAAGTACATCAGATATGAACACTGTGCCAGGAAATAAAAGCATGATACCCTGTACTGGTGCTGTTCACTCTGGTATTACATGGCATTGTGAGTGTTGCAGTTGCTCTGAATAATAAGGTATCACTGATCATTGTCACCCACACTGTGCTACATAATATAACTGTCTCGGAAATCCAGTATGAGTGTTGTAAGTCACTAAAGGCTGAAGAGGGCAATAGTCTACATATGTCCCAGTTCACCTGCATGTGGTCAAGACATGGCCAGAGACTGTGCAAAAGGAGATGGACAGTGAACACATGTAATCTGGTCTAACTGGCATTACAACATATTGTTGTTCACACCCTTCTCTCAGGGGTTTGAGTGACCAAATCTACCTACAAATTCAGTGTATATGCACAGCTGTTGCTGTAGAAGAAATAGGCAGCTATGGACCTTCCCTATACCCTCTTGCACATCTCTAGCTATTTCCATACTGTCTTTCCCTCTTTGTGCTTATTTTTCACCACTTTCCTATCAACCCTTTTTTCTTTTCTTTTAAAGAAATTAACAGGGGGTATGTGGGAGTAAGCACTTTTAAGCAGCAGTAAGTGGGTTTAAACCTGTTTGCATGGGGGTAAACAATGCCTACACAGGTTAAGCAATTTAGAAGCTAACTATGTATAAGAAACTGTAACCGGAAGTTAGCAGTGCTTACCTTCATGCAAACCCGCTTACAACTGCTTAAAAGTGCCTTAATCACTCTGCATCCAATGGCCCTTGTTCTGCCCAGCAACAAAATAAACAGCATTTGCAAGGCTTGAACCCAGGACTTTACACACCATAGCCAAAAGTGATATACCACTAAACCATGTCAGATATACATAACCCTGATGTTTCCACAAACATATCATCCAGCCCAGTCATTCAACAGTACATGAAATGTATTTAAACGTGTAGATGTATATGTGTGTGTGTATATATATATATATATATATATATTTATATCGAAATAGATATAACATATCTATACATGTATATATATATATATATATATATATATATATATATATATATATACATACATACATACATCTATAGATATATGTTACATCTATATATATATATATATATATATATATATATATATATACAGCAATATATATATATATATATATATATATATATATATATATATATAAGCATAAATATATATATATAAGCATAAATATATATCTATATAGGTATATACAGAATATCTATGTGAATATCTATACGTACAAGACGTATGTTTTTTGAGCCCCCTCACCTCCATTAACGGTGCATGTGGACATGTATGTTTTTGTTATGTTCTCTTTTATATCTATAGATATATATGTCCACATGCACCATTAATGTAGAATTGCAATCACATAATAGTACTGTTGTATTAAGGAAACTGGAAAGGTTTACATATGTTGCTGTCCAGGCCGAGGCCTTCAAGTAGTACAATAGTAAAGACAGACTGGGCCACAGGATAACATTCTGTCAACAGTAAGTAATGCAGATGTATAGTCCAGCAGCCTCTAACTACACTCTGTACACAATCCCTAGGGGGTAAAGACCTCAGCTGATACAATGGGATGTATCTGTTACATAACAAGGCGTGACTGACACTGTCCCAATCACACTGACAAACAGAACAGTCTGTATGGCAGGAAACAGTAGGCCTGAATTGTATGATAAAGTATATCCGGATACCTTAAGGCAGCTTACTCCTGATACCCCCACATGTTGTAACAGCCTAGGTTAGTTATGGTGCATCCCTCCCCATAGACTGAATAATACAGGACCATACACCAGTGTTACACACTGGCTTCTGGAGTGCATAAGGGCACACATGTATTGTGTAGATGAAGCCCACACATATATGGACCCAACCCCACAATATGTGTGGGGGCCACAACAGCAGTGGACTGATGTCAGGAATGGCAGCATGACATAATCACAGCCCACTACACCATTACATAACAACCCCTGACAGCATGTCATATGTACCAAGCCATTTTATGTAGGTGGAGGGCAGAGGCTGGAACACAGGCCCATATGTGAAATACTGTTGTCATACACTAAGCAAGTCACCGGTGTTACAGGATAGTCTGCAACATACCCGTAGTCAGGAATATGAAGTTAGAAACAGATACAGATGCAGCCATGTACTGATAGCACTCAACACACACACACTGCCAGTGATATATCTGACACAAGACCTGTGTGGTGGGCAGACAAAACATAATAGGCACACCTCTGGCCATCAAGTGGATAGGTCCACAGTTGAGAGCTATGCAGACAGACTGCATTCCAAGTTAAACTAGTATGTACACACAAACCCTGTAACACTGTTGCTATACAGTGCATACAACAACACTACTCACACTCTTTCTGTAGTTCTGGAACCTCCTACAAATATGTAACTGGCCTGAGTGTGCAGGTTCTCTTGTAAGAGGTATTGCTACCTGCTGTCTGTAACACTGCTGCCCACACACAGGAAGGATGTCCACCATAAAGGAAAGGTAAAGGGACCACTCCCACATGATGTAGGGATTTATAGTAGCTGGTTGCCATGACAGTGGTTATTGGAAGTACTACACAGCATGCTGCATGCAGGTAGCAAGTGGAGGACACTGATTGGTGCAGAAGCCATCACCTGATCATGTGCATCACCTACAAAATCCATGCTGCAATCTATTCAAAGCAGCTCAATCCATTTATTGGAAGGAGACTGAGAGAGAGAGAGAGAGAGAGAGAGAGAGAGAGAGAGAGAGAGAGAGAGAGAGAGAGAGTGAGTGATTGAAAGGCAAAAACAAACACACAAAAAAAACATCCAGCAAACTTTCCAGAAGAGACACCATTCCCAGAACAGGTATGTGAAGTATACATGCATGCAATTGACTGTAGTACTTGGTCCATAATAATGGGATAGATGATGTGGAATGATTTATATGTGCCATCAGGTGTTGTTGTAATGATGTTCAGCTGAACAACTGCTAAGGACAATAGAGTCTGTCCCTGTGGGTAGTGGGCCATACCTCTCACCTGTGCAGAGCAGCACTGACTGATAAGAAGTAAGCCATCATAGGGTGTGTTGTGTAATGGGAAGTATGTATGTTACTGTGTCCAGCAGCTGGTTGTGGAAGTAATGCCATAATGATGGACATGTGGTTTCCACAGCCCACTTCTTGCAGGATACTCAGGTTAATCTGTATTGTAGCAAAAAGAAGAAGCAGGAGTACCAATAAACAAACTCAAAGATGGGTCCAAACCGGATCCCTGCCGTGAAATTTCACAAAATGAGGCAACCAAGTAAAAACTCGAAGCAGTTTATTGCACTAATAAAAAACAAGTTCCACAATACACAAATAGAATTGAATTAAGCGCTTTCACCTAGGTTCAATCCCAGGCTTCCTCAGAACAAAGCATCATGAGCCACCAATAGGTTTAAATAACAATTCCCTCATCATGTGACTCAGCCCAATTCCCAATTGCTTAAAAAAATATAAACGAAAGTGTATATATGTGAAATGTTGTTATAAAAACTAATTATTAATTAAACCCCACATCTAAAATTCAATAGCATAACAGAGACCTAGGACTACTTGATCTTGTAGCAAAATGTTACCCAATCTATAAAAAAAGCAACCTTGAATAATAAAAATAAAAAATCTACTTCCTAAATAAAAACAATGAAACAGCTTGACATTAAAATCTAATAAACTATGTAATGTATTACAGATTGTCTGAAAAGTGTGTAATAAAAAGAATGGTAGCACTCTATAAAGCAGAAAGCCAACCATAATACAAAATGTGTATGAAGGGTGTATATATCTATAACCTAGCTGCCCTCATTTTAAGCACACTGCTAATATTAATATGATCGTTCAAACCTGGGGCCTTGCCTGCATCCAATTTTAGTTGCCAAAGCAACTCTCAGTATTCTAGTCTTGTCTCCCAACACCCTCCCCTGGGGTTCACTTCCACTTGTTCTAAAACAAAAAACTTAAGCTTCATATTGGAACACACGAGGGAGTGTTTAAAAAAGGCATTGGACTCCTTCTTAGTTCTTATGTCATAAAGATGTTCATAAACCCTTCTGCCCAACTGTCTTTCCATTTTTCCAGTATAGAAACTAGAACAATTTGTGCACATCCCTAAATAAACCACTCTGTAAGATTTACAATTGAAATGTTCCTGGGCTTTTACATGAAACTTCCTAGAAGAAATGCAAATGGAATTCGTATCAAACATAAAGGGACACTGATGGCAAGAACCACATTTAAAGGTACCACTCTTTTTGTTTAAACCAATGGAGTTTTCCTTACTCACCCTTTCTAAATGTTCTTTCAAGTTAAGGTCCCTCCTTCTAACAAACTTTGGGTGGGGGGGGGTATATGTTCTGAAATATCGTCATTAACCCTCAAGACGTACCAGAATTAATTAATAACTTCTTCTGTCATATAAGATGTTTCCGTAAAGGTATGAATAAATGTACCTGGACCAAAGTCCTTGTCGATAGTGGTCACAGTAATGATATCAATACCTTTCCCTATAAGTGGGAAATATTTACTTTCCCTATTTTTAATAACCTCTTAAGCCTGCTGGTTAATGAGTTCTTCAGGGTAATTCCTTTCTAAAAACAAGCTTTTGATATAACCTATTTCGTCGATGAAATCGTCACACTTGCTTGTCATCCTTGAAGACTTATAAATTGACCCTTTACAATCTCCCTTTTTTTTTTGATACATAGGATGTCCACTACCAAAATGTAGATAACTGTTAGAAAAGGTCTTCTTCCAAAATAGTCTAGACTGAAAGCAATTATTTATGGAATCCTTATATATAGTGGTGTCCAAATAGTCTAATTTGTCATCCCCCACATTAATGGTGAAACTCAGGAAGTCAGTTGTCTGGTTGATGTAAATAAAAAAAAAAATTTAATTTGTCGTGAGTCCCCTTCCATAATATACAGATGTCGTCTAAAAATCTACTATAGTGCACAATATATTTACTCTATTCTGATTCAAAGATAAAACACTTTTCCCAAAAATACAACATGCAGTTGGCATATAAGGGGGCACAAGATGCCCCCATTGCCACTTCCTTCTTTTGATGGTAATACTCACCACTGAAATAAACATAATTGTTTTTGAGGACTATTTCAGTAAATTCCAAAACCAAATTAATAGATTTGCTGTCTAAACCTGATTCATTCACTAAAATGCTGGAGAACTAATCCAATCCCTCGGTGTGAGGGATACTAGGAAAAAGTTCGACAACATCTATAGTGACCATCAACAATTCATTGTCGAACATACTTTTGTTGAAC